>NC_081249.1:151103706-151131206 GCF_030490865.1 Poecile atricapillus | reverse complement strand
TGTTCCAGCTTCAGCACTGAAACGCTATATACAATATCTTGGCTGTCACTTTAAACTCAGGTTGTGCTTTTTATGAGCTGATTATGTTACCAGGACTATAGAATAAAAATGCTATAGGGGGCCCAATAAACAAGTTTGTCAAGTCAGTTCACTTGCTTAGGATCTGTTTCTCTACTTACCTTTAATGCAAAACAGTGGAAACCCATTGAAGTGCTATGTGTTTTTTTCTTAACGAAGTAAGTACCTATTCTGTTCCTCTCTAATTACACAAGGTTGTGAATCTGGCATTTGTGACATAGGGTATTTACGATGAAAATAAAACTTATAAAACTACTCTCACCTACTCTAGAAAGAGTAGGGAAAATCTGGATGTGGCTTTTCCTATTTGTGTATACACTGCATTTAGCTTAATGTTTTGCATGGTTAGTTGAGTTAGTGTTTTTCCCCTTTTTACCTGTTAATGAAAAAGAAATTTAATGCTACATGGGAAGAGTTTCCCAAAGGTTTAATAACCTTTTCAAAAACCTTTAAAGTGAAGCAGCAGGCGAAATCACCATCAAGTTAAAGTCCTTGTTAGTGACAACAGTCATCACCACATGGAGAACAGTTTTATCCCATAACCTCATGTTAGGAAACCACAACTCCCTAGTATGCTGAGGAAATGCATATTAGAAAGTGGAATGATTAAAATGGTACCAGTTGTTGTGTAAAGTGCTACATATTCTAAATGCTTTAATAGAAATGTAGAAAAGGTATTGTTATAAAAATCATATGTTTCACTGGGAGCATATCTGGTGCATTCTTATACAAAAGTAATAATCTTTTAATATTTTCTGGCAGTATGGTACCATGTCACATTAGTAGCATATTGTGAATAGTCAAAGCAAATGAATGGATACAATGAGTTTTACAGCTCGCCTTCCAGAAGTAAAAGCAATGCATACACCAAGGAGTTGTGGGTAGCAAGAAAATGAGATTGTCCTGCTGATTGGATGCAGACAAGCAATGAGTAATTCAAGAGCTCACAGTCAAACAAACTGCTTGTGGCACTACTACTTGTACCCAATTACCAATTCAGAGAGAAAATAAAAAGCAGTTTCAGTAGAGTCAGGGTGGGAAATCTCCAATTAGCACCAATTAGCGAAGTTGCTTCCTACAGCGGAATTCTGGGGACATAAGAAAAAAAATAATCTCCCAGAATGCCTGGTTGGAGCATTTATTTACCAGGTGATGGGACTCCTGAAGAATAACTTGATGAGGATTTGCGCCTGTGGGACTTGAATACAGATACTACTTGGAACTTGCCTGCTCGATTTGACTGGTCAATCATAGGCTGTACTATTCTTCTTCTGGCATTAATAAACCTGCAACAGAATACAAAGAATAGAAGTCCTTTCATCAGCTTGCTTCTCTGTTTTGAGAACACCTCTGCTTTAAAAGTGACAGGATTTTAGTGTGCTGTGGAAATGTGTTTTGCTTCACGTTGCTTTTTAAAAGAGTATAATTTCACTTTAAGGGATTTTCCTCTAAGTGCTCAGAAATTGTAACCTGTAGCTTGCTTATCTTACTAGCCAGCTTAAAGCTGGATTTGCCAGAAGGCTTTGAACAAGTAAATGCGACCGAAAACTTGTGTTAAAAGACAATTGTTTCTTTAACTTCTTCTAAGTGGCTCAGATCCTGGTTAAAGTTCACAGGCTGGGAGACTTTCTTTTCCCCTTTCCATCTCAGGGATCCAGCTTTCCTTGCAGCTGGCCATAAATGAGGACCAGGCTTTGCCACTCCGTGCTTTCACAAGGTATCGTTAGGTCAGCGAAGCCATCAATTAGGCTGTCTGAAGTTTTATCACCAGCGCAGCAGCAATAAGTGCCGGCCCAGAAAGACTTCTGCTCTTCTACAACTCCTGCAGTTGGAGCCTGTAAAGGCGAGGGTCGTTTGGAGGTCAGTGCCAGCTGGGGGCCACCTCTGTGTCCAAGCGGGGACACCCCGTGCAAGGCGACCGCCCGCCTGCCCTCAGCTCAGGCACCTTTCAACTCGTTAGAAACCCCCAGTCACAGGTACATGTGGTTAATATTAGGCCCAAAATAACCTCTTTTTTTTTTTTTTTATCTCAAACTGGGGTGGTTGCCGAGGCTTTTGAGCACTGGTAAAGGCAGTTAGTTGGCTGCGGAGCCTGGATTTAATTTTGCTAGTAATCCAAAAATAAGTGCTTGCATATTTCTTATTAGCTTAATGCTCAGCAATCCACATCAGCACAAGCTAAGCTAAATTAATTTCCCTAAAATAATTTCAGAACTTGCCTATTCACAAAATATCTTTGAAAACAGGGCAATTTTCTATCACTCGGGAGCCACGCTTGTTTTTGTCCCTTCTCTTTGTGTTTGAGAACACTTTGGAGCCTCCGTGCAGGTTTTGTGTGCTATTTCACAGCTCAGGCTTTCGCCTGGTGACCCTTAAGGAGTGCTAATGAAGTCGAATACTAGCGTTTAATCCTCTTCAGAAATACTAACATGCCCATCATCCAAAACAGCCTCCAATAATTGCCATTGGGCCCGATCCAACGCCTAGCGAAGTCTTTCAGTCAGTTAACTGAAAACTAAGTTCATCTGCTCATTTAGTAAATTGCTAGCCTTTATATAGCATCAACTCCGCAAGGCCTTTTGTCATGCTTCCCTCACTCCCTCCCACCCTCTGGTTAAATTCCTTCGCAGATAATAAAGGACGGTGGCACACCTTCGATTGCATCTTCTGTAATCACAGTGGTGGAAATTTCATTAGACAGATGCATAAATGCTACAAGTAACACTAAAGGACTCTTTTGCATCTTTCTGTTTACATCCAAAAGACGTTCTCTATTCTTTAGGAAGAGTATCATTCAGTTGTCAGAAATGTCATCCTGCCTCAAAATTAGTCATGACTTCAGGTATTAAAATAAAAACTCTGACATAGTCAATATATTTGTTTATTCCCTTCTGAGTGTGGCACAGTGAAGGCATCACTGCCAGTTCTGTGATTCTGAAGTGTGTTTCCGTCCTCAGAGACAAAGGTCCCCGATAGGACTTATTTGCTGAGTTACTTTCCAGTAATGTTGCTGTGCTGACCAAATGGAGCCTGACCCGAACCTCCTCCATCCAGCACGCCTTTTATCAGCTAAAGTTAAGGCCAATAGAGATTAACATGAAAGCTTGATAAGACTGTTTTCTCTTCTCCTGTGAGCTTCTAATGGTGTATACAGATGGCAAGGTTTTAAAGAATGGAATGAACACTTATTTAGGCCTGTAAAAAATCACAGAAACACCCCCCCCCACACACACGCACACACTTTCCATCTTACTAACCCCTTTTCTTCAATCAGGCCACTCTTCAGGAAAACCAAATTGCTCTTTCTTTTTTTTTTTTTTTATTTAAACCCCAACCGCTTTTATTATTTACATCTGGTGGTCCCCTTATTTATGTCCCTCTCCACTTCCCTGCACACATATCCCTGCTCACAGGGCTGCGAAGCATTATGGGCCTTGGCTCTCAGCAGGAGAACTCCACACTGTCTTCAAACAAATAATTAAGGGGAAGGTTAAAGGTTCACCCAGAGGTCATATCTTTGGATACTCCTCAGAAAGTTTACATTAGTAAGAAATGGGTGCCCTCTGAAGTGTTCTTTCAATGGGCTTGCACAACAAGGCAGAGCATTAAGAAAATTCTACATCCTTAAGGGTTTCAGGTGACATCTGCTTTACCTCTGAGCACAGAGATTGGGATACTGTGCTCCAGCCTTACATATTCGACAGTCTCCACAGACCAAGTCTTTGGGACGAGTGTTGAAAACCCTATCTTGCCGAGCCATTCACTCCCAGAGGAGTGCGGCCTTATTTTATCCCACTGATGTGAATAAAGATACTCTTCCACTGCAAATTACCTAAAGGCAATTCACCAGTTGTTTTGGAAATGGGAGTTCCCACCCTAAAGTGAGTCCTCCATATTTGTTTTCCTACCAAAACAAACAAGCCCCCCAAAAACAAAAAAACAACAACAAAAAAAAGGCAATAGAAGTGATACAATTTGTCCAGCTAAAACTTTTGAAAAATAGCTCTTGGGTTTGATTTCATTATTTCTCCATTTTTCTTTTGCACATCTGCATAACAGCAGGTGCAAGCAATGTTCTCTAGACCAGCAACCTTTCCTCTAGAGATAAGATACACTGATGTATACTTGGAAAGATATAGGAGAACAGGCTTTAGGCATCCAGGTAATTTTGAAATTCCATTTCTATGGCTCCTCTGAAAAATCTTGTTCATAAAAAGCATCAGTTATACCCACCAGTGGGTATGTCTGACACATGAAGTTATTTATATTTTCAAGATTGCAGGTGCAAAATACATTTCAGGTGAAGCTAAAAATCGAATCCTAGTTTCACCAGCAGTAGCTACATCATGTAATGCATCAGCACAACTGGTAGACAAGGGCACAGAATGCAGTGTTTGTGCATTATTATTTATTCCTTATACTGCTCCATAAATATGCACAGTGCATAATAGAGGCGTAGGAAACAGAGTCCCTGCACTAGTCTACATTTTTTGAGGGCTGCTTTTGAATCCCTTGGAGAACCATATCCAGGGCCAAAGTAAAGCAACATAAAGCCTTTTGCACAGCACTTCAGTTTGTGTTGGAGAAACACTCTGATGTTATTTAGGCACAAATGTCTTCAAAAGGCATTAAGAGACAGGTGAAAAAAGAGAACACAAATGCCACTGTTTTCAGCATTATTTGGAACCCTATAAAAGAAGAATTCACAGCTCTGCTCCTGACAATAATTGCTTACCTTGTTCATACCCTTCACCCAGAGGCCAAAGATTGAATGGCCTGAAAAGATGAGTAAAATCTATCAAAAAGACATGGACTTCTTTCTTACTCTGCTGTTAATAGTAATTCCTATTATTTGGATGATAGCAGCAGTTAGAGGACCCAATGAAGCTCAGTCTTACTCCACCCCATGCTTCACAAGCACACTGTCCAAGAGAACTCAGAGTCTGAACAGATTTCCAGGCAAAGCCTGGGGGAGAGGAGAGACGCCTTCTCCCAGTTTGCGGAGGGGAACAGAGACAGAAGGAGATTAAGTGACAAGGCCAAAGTCATACAAGAGATCTTTGGCAGAGCCACACACCCAACATAGATTTCCTCAGTCCTCTTTCAGCGCTCCTACAATCTGCTATCCATATGCTATCTTTCCTTTGTTCCCCCAGCTTAACAGTCAGGCACACTGGCAGGGGACTGCAAAGAGAGCTCACATTGCCACTGTTTGTGCCTTACCTGCTGTGTAGATAAAGAGGGGTCATCAGCCTGCAGGGCTGTGAGGCAATACCTTCACAAACTCTACATTCATATGGTACTTGGTCCTCATTCCAGAATGATAAATGAGGTGTGTAATGTTGAGAAATACATGTCATTGACATAGCAGGCTCAATAAAAAACTCACTCCCAGCATTTTGCAAATGACAGATTACCAACCTTGCTAATTCAAACAATAGCCATTTGAATCGAAAGGTTTTTTGCATCTTGTATTTTTTCTTTAATTGCTAGCTAAAGCAGCCACATCTATTTTCTCCAGTCTTTCTCACACTTTCTGGTTACTTTTGCGGGACAGTTTATGAAAGCACAAATAAACAAGATCTGGCTCAAAATACACAACAATATTGGCTTTTAAAGGAAGTGATTTCACTTATCTGTTTACAGCAAAACCGAGTAAAGCAGTAAAGGTGCACTAGTGAATATGCAATATAGTCTGGTGATTTGGTAGCACTAGTCCTAATTGGTTCCTACCACTGATAATTAGCATGACAATATAATCTAAATATATGCATTTAATCACATCTCTTCAAATAGAGACTTGGTTTTCTTTGTCCAAAATAAATATGCATTCTTTACTTTATAGGAAGTCCTGTAATTAATCTTCTTTATATATTTATCAAATTTTGTCTCAAGTCATATCAAATGATGTTAAACTACAATTTGCATAATACATTTTATTCTTATAATAAAATAACGTTCTGATAAAATCATAGAGACATATTTCTGCAAAGTTCAAAGAGAATAAATAGCAAATAATAATTGTTTAACCTGCTTCTTCAAGTCTAGCACACTCAAAAATATTTTTGTTGTTGTTTCCACTGTTTTTTTTATATATACCTATATTTTGAAACACCATGAACACACCATAACTGTATTAGTTATAATAATAAGATTAGTTCTTGAAATGAACTGTTAGTGACTGTACCGATTGGCAACCACAATTAGAAACATCTCCAGCTTTACTTTACAGCTATCATGAAAAATTCTCTTTAAGTATGTAGGGTCACAACAGGTCTTGTTTCAGGAGGATGAAGTACATGAATGCTTAGGAAACTGTAACTTGTTCCCAACCGGAGGCCTAATCTGAACTCAAGTAGAGAGTGATATTTAACTCCCATCACTTGTGTTTATGTCTAATATCTTCTCTGTGATGAGCTGGTGCCAAACGGAACCCCAGCAGCATAGACTGCTCCCCATGAGAAACTGAGGAACAACATGGAGCCACCACGAACAATGCAAAACTTCAGTATCAGTCTGCAATCTGGATTTCCACTTAAAACATCCATCCCAGAAAACGAGGTGCTAAAATATTGAATTTATTTAACAAACCAGCCACTGCATAAATCGGTTCTCAATTCTTTATGTGAAAACCAGAGAAATAAACAAATTTGTGAGATGAATTCACAATCAGTTCTTTAAAAGGATTAATCACAAGGAATGTTCTGACTCAGTTTTAGCCCAAGACACTTCTGCTCTTGGACTTGAAACAGATAGAAGTACTGAATGAACATTGTCACAGACTTAGTCACAGAAATAATAAAAATAAAAGTAACGACCATAGCAACACTAATTTGGGGTTAGAATTGTTTGCTGTCACCTGAATAAAAAAATTAATTTTTAAAAATTTTTAGGTGCCCAGGGAAACAGTCTTGCAAGATTTTTCAAAAACCTGCCAAATGGATGAGAAGCACAGCTCTTATTAAACCCACATAAATGAGAGGTGAGCTTGAAGAATAAATGGGGTCTAAGCACCTGTTTCAATGTTTTTGCTGAGTAAGAGTCTAAGAATGCATTCTAAAAAGTAATCCAAATGTTTTCACCTTGGATGGGGAAATAAATCCTTGTCTAAATGATATTTCAGTATTTGGACTATGAACATGTCAGTGTTTAGCTCAAGTGCATATGCTACACTGATCCCTTGTTGCCCAAGAATGTCCTAATTTTGAAGGGAAAATAACCAATGAAAGAGTCACAAAATACGTCTTCCTGAGTAACCTAGAAAATTACTTCTTTCCCAGGTAGAAAAAAAAATAGATTTAAAGTCGTGAGCTGCTCAGAGCAGTCTGAAATAATGCATTAAAAAAGACTAATTTGCAGAAACACTTTTATCAATATCCACCCCCTGCCTTTACAGCAGTCTTTGTCTATCACCTAAACTTTTATCTGAGCAAGTAAAATCTATATATCTTAGTTTATTTAACTTCTCCCTCCACTATGTATTCTAAACTGACAGAATTAGGTTTATGCGTCCTTCAGTATGTGTATGTACAAAAATAGTCGAAAAAGCCCTTGTTTATGCTTCACTGAATCTACGCCACACCTGGTTACCAACTCATATTTTCAGTATTCCTTATAGGAAATTTTAAAAAGCTGAGTTAGTCACCTGGAAATGAGCCACCTAAATAAGACTTCCCTAAGTCATGAATATTGAGAAATGGAGTCAGTTATGTGATTGCTTTTGAGAGGAAGCGGTAGGGACAGGCAGGTTTACTCCCTGGCAAAGCTTCACCTAGTTTTGGACAGCTTTTGTTAGAAGAGGGGGGTTAAGGGCTTCTTACGCGACTTTTTATGAATAAAGCTTATTCAGACATCTCACATCTGTCAAAGATGTGATTCAAAGCACTTAAGTCCCTTCCACGTTTGGTGAAGACTCCAGAAGATGACAGAGAACAACTTAGTTGAGTGCCTGAGGCTGCCTGAGGTAGGTGCTAACCATCCCAAAGACTTCTGCCGCATCTTCTATGTTTATGTTGGACCTCCTAAAAATACCTCGTGCCATTTGGAGCTGCCAATTGTTGGAAATCATGATTTTGCTCGTCCTGTAACTGTGAGACTGTCCTAAAAAAATCAGAAGTTTAAACAGCGCTCTCGCCAGTGTTTACTTTGCGAGTTTTTCAGTAATTGCGCCACATTTTAAAAACAGCCACAAAATCTAGAAACTTACTTGACAAGATTCTCACATAACCATTGTCTCCTGGAGCTGGGACCTCGAGTTAACATGAAATAACTTGAGCCTTGTGATAAAATCATGAGAACTGGCAAGACGGGCATCTATTCACCTCAGAGGAAATTCTGCCTCGTTAAACGTGTAACTCTGGGTTACCAGACTACTCCTTGGGAGCGCGGAGAAAGGATTTGGCTCTGCCGAGGAAAGCCCTGGTGGCTGTCAGGGGAGCACCTGCGCTGCAGCACAGACCCGGGGAGCCGCGCTGCCTCGCCCGGGCCAGGGGGCTGTGCCCGGCAGAGCAGGAAAGGCCCCGGCCGCAGCCGGAGCTCCCCACGAACCCGCAGCAGCGCCGGCCCGCGGCCCTCACAGCCCCGCGCCAAAGCTCCACTCTGCTCTTCCACGGGGCTGGCAGCAGCAGCGCCGGGCGGCCAAGAGCCACCGATCCCGGCCGCGAAACTGGGCCGGCCTCGAGGTCCAGCCTGGGTGGCCCCAGGGGAGGCCTCCCGCTGTGCAGCAGGGCGCCATGAGGTGGGGCCAGAGCACCGCCGCCGGGCCGGGGGTGCCGCTGCCCCCGCGGAGCCAGGGACCGGCCCGGCCGTGCTCGGTGCCAGCCCCGGCGCGGCGCGGAGCGGAGCCGCCCCACACACACTGCCGCGGGTGGGCACAGCTTCCCTCACGAACCCCGGGCAAATCTCCGCCTAACTGTGAAAATATCGTCCCTTAGTGCCCCTTGGCTCCTGGTGGGAAACAAGCGCCCTTTGGTGCACGCCACCTGAAACCACAGAACACACGCCGGAGGAGGAGGAGGCTGTTCCTCTTTTGACAGCCCCATCAGGTTGCTCATATATGTTTTTTTACCACGCACCGTAAAAGTGATCTTTTAAAGGTACTTGAAAGGAAGGGAGGAGACAAACAGACATACTTCCTTAGCTATTCATATCTTACAGATAAAATATAAAGTCAATAGACACAAGCCATAGCATTTAACCTCATCCTGCACTTGATTTATTGCAGATGGGAATCAACTAGAAACTGAATCACTTTGAAATTTTTACTACTGACATTAAAATTCCATGTTTGTATACATACCTCTTGTGGAGATGCTAAATACAATTTTAGCTAATTTGGCATGCACTTTGATTTGCTAGCTCTTAGAAATTCCTGTTAAAGGTAGACAACAAATCTCCTCTAAAATCTTAAGTAACTCATGCATTTAAAGATGTGTTAATTTGTCATCTTAAACTTCTAGGAAGAGATTTTCAAAACTAATTAGGGTCCAACAGTCTTGCAAACGCAGAAGGACCTCATTTTAGGTAACTTTAAAAAAACCCAAACAAAGTGTAGTTGTTGAATAACATCACATTCAAGTATTTTACACCTCTTTGTAACTTACCAATATTTACATATTAATTTTTTTTAGCAATTCAAAATGGATAGAAAAGGAGAGTTGTCAACAAATTTCACATCTGTTTAACTTCCCTGATCAAATAAGATTAAGGCACTCATTCTCCCTTTTACGTTTCAGTGGAAACTACCTAAGTAGCAACTTGCCAAAAAATGCATAAAGGTGTTTAGCAATTATGTAGTGGGTATGTTTGAAGAGATCAAGGTGCGCTCACATGTCCTGTGCTATGGGTATCTCTGATTAGCTTGTCATCTACTCTGAAGAAGATGTAGCCCAACTCTCCTATACTATGTAACAGGCCAGCTGTTAGCTGTCTGTCAAGCACCTAAAGTGGACAAGTAGTCCAGGAGCAAAAATGTCACTCCTTTGATCTGGCAAGGAGCAGCTGCTGATTTATAGAGTAGGACTTTGTTCTTCCGTTCCATTTTACTTTCTTTCCTAAGGCAGAACCACAAAATCCAGCAGAAAAAAAAAAAGTGCCATTCTCTGCAACATCAACAAGCTCTGACAACTGCAACAGGGTTTTTCTTGGCCCTAACAAAGCTCTCAGGCATCTCCTTTGACGCTCACCTTTTTTTTTCCTTCTTCTTTTTGCAATGCGGTAGTTATTGTTTAATTCAGCTTCTGTAAATGGAATGGACTGTGGCCAGCAAGCCTGGGGCATAAACACACCTGTATGAAAGAAGCCTTATTGTAGCAACCATCTACAACCAACCTGCACATGCACTACCAGTTTGTGAGTTCAGAAGGAATGTTCCATTTTCCCTAACAGTAAATTTTGCCTTAAGATAACTATTTTTTGTACCCACTGTCCTGTCTTGACCACTAAGCTTGTACACTTTTTCATTGTTATTAAAATCTGAAGGAAAAAAAATAGTGTATTTTTCTACCTGTCAGCCAGGGAATGTCAAGAAATTGGATCCAAAGAGCCCACTTTAAAAAAACCACAGCCAAAATATATTTATAGAAACACACTGCTGAAAGTTTGAAAACTAGGATCCTGAAGATGTCTGTTCTGTTTCAGACCTAATGGTGCAGTTGCAAGCACCTCCAGCTTATACTGCTGCAGATTCTCCTCAAAAAAAGCATTTGGCAAAACAAGAACAAAGTAAGAAATTGCATTTGATGCAGCCAACCAGACTGCAGCACTGCCAGCCCAGAGTCAATGCTCCATTCGCTCCCTTAGAAAGTGCTCAGCAGATTCCATGTGATGATCTGTTACTACACAGGCTGTTGAAGGCCTGTCTCGCCCATTGGTATAGCAAGAGAGTTTTCCTTTATTTCCCTTATGATGTTTTCAAGCTTATTAGCTAAAAACCCTAACCTACAGGGCACAATAAAAGGCTGCAGTATAACGCTGCTGAAGAGGAGAGAAGCTGTGTGTTTGACCCTGGTTTGTGTCCACACACATGCTGTGTTCACTTTTCTTTATACTGTAACTTTAAAAACAGACAAAAAAGGATTACAAGAACAAAGATGGGAAGAAGTGAGGGTGGTGGGGGCGACATCATGACTACAAGATCTTTTGCATATATGTTAGCTTGTGGAAATAAATAAGAACTATTACAGCCAGAGCCCTAAGGGAGGCAGGAAAATGATGATGTACAGGATAGTATAAAATGATATATTAAAAACTGTGCTGTCAGTGGAACAATAGAATATTAAGCAAAAGTCCATAATAATTGGCAGATATTTAGCTGTAGACATCTTTCTTTGGTTGGTGGGTACTAAGGTATACGTGAGAGGAAAGAGAACTAGTTAGGCAATTAGAAGTAATGGGCATAAATAATACACTATGTATAAATACATCTCCCCCTTTCCCAAGTTATAGCTCTTATCTGGATACACCTAATAACCTCTCAGTAAGTCATACCTACATGCTGACATCCCTTGTGCTTTGGTCTCAGCACTGTCTGGGTACTGGAGATTCTGCTTATGTAAATCTCTCTTTCTGTAGATGCAGATGTTAAATGTTTTCTCTTTAATTTTTGCCATACTAGTGGCAAAACTTCATCAAACCAGAGGGTCTAATGTCTTAGTAGTTAAAGATGTGTCGACACCACAGAGCACGAGACTCCAGCCTGCCATGTTATGGAATATATGCTTCTCAGTGATGAGCTGGTAGCAGAACAAATGTGGGACAATTATATTAAGTATGCCAAGATGAAGAGGTAAATATACAGATCTTCCCAATATCATACTGGTGAAACTTTTGCTATCTCTCATCCCATCTTGTGTTCTTTGTATTTCACATGAATTAGAGGGAAATGTTCTAAAAAGATTTTTGAGAGTTTCTTACATACGAGCATGTTTCATGGATGCTTGTATTTTAGTTGTAAGCCAAACTGGTTTGGGATGGAAAAATTGAGAATCTCTGTAGAACCATTTCCTCAGCCGATCACTCTGGATCCCAGGCTCTCATATTTCCTGACCTTCATTTCTCCAGGGCTCAGTCTTGCTCCCTAGACTACCTTGCTGGCTCCCCAGAGATAATTGCAAAGTACAGCTGGCAAGTCAGTGATAAAGCTTGCTGGTGCTCTGCAAGGGTCCTAGATGGCCTGATATGCTGTGATTGAGGACATATATGTAAATGTTACACCATTTCTTGTCTCTCTTCTTTTTTGAACAAGCTTCTGTCTTCTGAAAAAGCAAGGACTGAAATCTTGAATGTTTGCTCTTTCTAAAACATTTGGAAGGCTGGGTTCTCCTGATTTCAGTACTAAGTTGGCTTATGGGCAGAGCAGAGCATTGAAGAAGCCTGTGCTCAAGTCAAGTGCACAATGTTTCAGTTGTTGGCTTCCCAGCTAAAGAGAGGTCTTCTTCTAATTCTTTCCTCTGTTAAAGGATGGGTAGCAGGAGATGTTTGGTTTTTTTTATGCAGTCATTAGCACTTAAATAGCTCATGTGAAAATTAAATCCTACCACAGAAAAAAAACTTGAAACATATTTCTTCAGTCAAAACTGGCTAGTTCTTTAATGTGTTCCACTATCCCACATTTTGCATACAATTGAGATATTTGTCATGAAATGAAACCCAATCTATATAACCTATCTAATATTTACCTTTCTTTACGAGAGCAGTTTGGAAACTGTGTGTGATCTTACATAATTTTAATAACTGCTTGCTGATGGATTTCAATATTAGCTCTGACTGCTCTGACTGATAGGATGTTGAGGCTTAATTTTCAGAATTTCACTAATTGTTCCTAGGCTGTGTAGGGGTAAAGGCATCTTAGAATGTGTGTATAAACCTGCATTTGAGCACACAAAACTGGTAATTGCAGGGACATATCCAACAATGTTCATAATTTCATCCTGGTCTAGTAAAGCACTCAGATGTAGAAGGCAAATCTTCAAAATGATCAAGTTCTGTTATCAAAATCATCATAGACTCTGTAAAACTAATCCCAAATGTTCATTGAATTTCTGACTTAAAAGATAATACTACCAAATGGGTGTTGACATTAGTGCCTAAATTATAGGCGATCTGCTCTCAAGGAATTTTCTGTCTCTGGTTAGATGTTCCAGGAATCACCAGAAGGTGGACTTAGATACCTAACTACATTTTTTTTGTTAAAAAAAAAGAAAAAAAGCCATCACTTAACACTGAAAATGCCTACATTGTTTAGGCATGTAGATTTCTACTTTTTAAGATCCCATCCCACCTTAATTTTCACTGCTTTGAATTTGTGTTTCCTAACAGTCAGTTACTTCCTGCAGTAACTGCACTCTGTCTCCGAGTTAAGACATTTATGTCCAATCAGGATTCCTATGGATCCTTTTAGACAGACAGACATCTTAGGACAGGCCTGTTCGTCCTTATAATAACAGAGATAAATATCTCTCCTTTTTAGCTGACACCATAATTATTTGGCTGTTTATCTGAAAAGAAGGAGATCAAGTTTTACCTCCCTATCCTGCTTGATTTGGAACACAGACATGAGCATGGGTCCATCACATTCTAAAGGAGTATCTGAATCACCCACAGACACAGAGTCAGTACAATAAACAAAGCCCTTTCAGTTCATGTTCTGAAGATGTTCCACCCAAATTAAGCAATTTTACAGCCATAATTAACCAGCACTTCACTTTCACACATCTGAAGTTGGAACCTTAACCAAGAGGCTGTTACAGTCAAGCCCTCTTAATTAATTTTGTTCGAGTGACTAGTTGTTACATACACAAAAGAACTGGAAATCAGGAGAACAAGAAAGGCATGATAGTGAAGAAGAGTAAAGATGGAGCATTATGTTCAATAGCCCATTGATTGAGAAACTCAACTCAATTGGAACAGTTAAGACATTGATTTAAATCAAGATGAAGAGAAGACCTGCAAACATACATTCTATTTAACAAGTGAATTTTCTAGCCAATGAGCCATTGAGGATAGCTCTACCCCATTTGACTCTTTTGTGTAAAGCTTGGTATGGCTGATGTACAAGAACTTTGGCTGAGTTTGGCCCTTGAGGAAGTTTGGTCCTTGAGGGAAGGCTGATTTTGTGTTGAAAGATGTGTTGCTGTGGAACAGGTTACTGTCTATTTTCATTGTATATGTATTTATGTTCCTACTCTGTCCTGGAGGTCCCGTATACAATAAAATAACCATAGACAGAACAATATCTCACTTTATGGTACTGCTAGGGTTACAGTTCCAGATTTCTCAATTGTAACTTTTACTAAGCAGTTTTGTGCATGCTCACCAGTGGAAAAAAGTATTTTTTGTGGACTAAAAGTTCTTAAGCTTCTTGGGGCTAGATAGCAACTAGATGATGGTGGAAAATTCAGAAGCTGCAAAAGCTAAAAATTAAATTAAACTAAAGATTCCAGGGTTTGTGCTTGATGCTCATATGCAATTCAAATATGATACATATCTAACAGATACATATATAATAATGAGAAAATATTTTATAAAATATGCTACACAGATCTTTTATTGTGGCTTAATTAGTTCATAAGCCAATATTATAATATCACTTTCATAAGAAGTTCAAGCCAAGTTTCACAGCATCTTTAACCAAACTTTAAAAGAAACACAAAATTTAAGGTCAATAGAACTCCAAAACAAACAAACAAAAAAATAAACAGTGAAAAGAGGAAAAAATGCACCAAATTCACAGGCAGCATCTTCAAAGCAAGTAGTTCAGCAGTGTACTTTTGTGCATAAGAATTTAAAAATAAATTTGATAAGAAATTAGCCATAAATGGAACAAAAGCAATATCTTTATTTGAATTCATTGTCCAAACTGAAGAAAACGTACAAACTACAAATGCAGACACCCATTCAGATTGACTAGTAAAGGACAATTAAGTTTCCATTTCCTTTTCTTGGTTCTTCTGCAGTCTTTCCAGTGTGACTATATTATCATCCACAAAAATGTTAGTATCATTGTAATCCTAAAAGCTATGCTTTATATCTTTATAAATCACATGAAGTTTAGCAGACCCTAGTAATGCCACATATGTTTTAATTCTAGTAAATTCTAGCCTAAGACAGCATAGCCTATGGTATCTCACCTGAGCTCTCTCTCACAGATATTTCAGGAAGTGCATTAGCTCTATGAGTCAGTGAAATAAATAAAAACAAATATAGTGGTCAATAGGAAAAGAAAAATTTAGCACTGTAAAAGGGGTTTTGACAAAAGCCCGAGTTGAAAAATCCAGCTGTATTTTATGTATGTCCCTTAACCACCAATCAGTTTTGCTGAGATGAGTGGTCCAGTTAGCTGCCCACTTTTTTTGCCCAATTTTTGGTGCCTGATAACGTGTTTCCAGTAAAAAGAAAAAAAATAAAAATCTAGAGGACCTGCATTCCTTTAATTCAAGAAACTAGGGTCTATAGAAGAACAAATATGAAAACATCATAATGTGAAATTCCACAAATTTTACCGTTCCATGTACCTGATTGCTAGGACAAATCCGATGCAAAGATGTGCAGCTAATATTGGTGCCTACACTTCATTTTCAAGTGTAGTAAAAACAGATAAAAATTGGAAAGAAAAAAAATATATTTGGGCATGTTTTGCATCCAGACCAAAAACCCCCCATTTAATCCAAATTTATTCCAAGTGCTACCAAGATCATGCTCTGTTTTTTTCCAATATAGCACAGACCTATAATAACTGCTTAAGCATGCCATACAGTATTAATCTTCCTCATGAACGCTGTCCCAAACCAGTTTCCATGGAGAGAAATTAAGAGGTATGTACAGGCAAAGGAGAAAATATATGGCTAGCCAATGATACAGAAAGGCTCTTTAGATACAGAAAGGCTCTTTAGATGAGAGCTATGGTAGAAAGGAAGTATTTTTCAACTGAGATTGCTGAACTGAGGGGAGGACAGAGAGAGACAAAGTGAGAAGAGAGGAGAATAGGGGGTAAATAAAGAGAGATGTATGTTGAATTAAGTTTCAACATTTTTTAAAGGACACTATTTTGAAAGTGATCCAGAAAAGGAGGTTGCTGAAGTGCCTAAAGTAGGAGGTGACTTTTTTTTTTATGTGTGTGTGTGTGAAGCACCAGCACTTGATACATTAAGGGGGGGATGAAGAATTGGGACTTAGAGTCCTGGGAGAAGGGAACTACAATTGTCAAAGTGGGAAGAGATGAAGGCAAAAGCAAAAGAGACATATTGTTGAAGTGGAAATAAGAAGAGGGGTGGACACTGGAGGTATGTGAAAAAGAACACTAGGTACACTAGGAAACGCATATAGGTTTGGGATAGTGGGAATAAATCTGTGAAGGAATATCGAGAAGTAAAACTCATAATTAAGAATATCTGATAGAGTAATGTTGCTCTGGGTTCACTGTCAATGTTTTTTGCCAGGTTATAAACCCATATGTATAAAATGATACTAAAATATGAACTTCATTTAGATAATACTCTGTTTTGTTAAGTTTGTTAGCCAAGCAATCTGCAGTAGCTGTACCTGTGGCTTGTTCTGTCTCATCAGTAATTTAACTCTAATAGTCATTAGTGTGAAGCTTTCCATGGTATTTTAAAGTGATACTTTCCTCCCAGTTCTTGAGTTCTGTTTTGTTTGAACAGACTATGTATCCTTTAATATATAAATAATTTTCCCAGAGAATCATCACAACACAGCTACACTTTGGAACAGAAGATGTGAATATGGTTCTGATAAATCTCTGCAATATTTGTTTAAAAATCCCAAAAAAACCCCCACAAACCCAAAATGTAGCTTTGAACAGTTTATGATTATCTATAATCAGTATCCTTCTCCATTATATAATCCAAAGAACCAAGTCCTGAAACAGTGTACATCTCTGTGAGAGGATGGCCTCTAGATGCCATCAGTTGTTTAATCCTCTCTGTTTGTTTGCGGAGCATGAAGTAGGCAATAACTTATGACTGCTTTAAACAGTGCCTGCCTACCCTATGATTTTTGAAAAGATCTCAGGATAAAGTTAGCATGATAAGGAGCTTGATTTCTCTAAGCAACAGTTATTCAGACTGATGTCACCTATTCATTTACTGGAGACCATACAAAAAATATAAAAATAAGAAAAAAGACTTGACAGATGGACTTAAGTCTGAAAGGGCATCTACACTATCATTACCACTATGTGCATAAAACCTGAGCATGATGTTGGCCTACTTAAAATTACTATTTTTCTATGAAGGGTTGGCAAAGTAATTTATAAAAATGATGGGGTAAAAGTAAGAGAAGTCCCATTAAAGGTTTTCCTTTTCTTTAACTGAGAGTGAACAGAGGAGGACTGTTTGAGTTTGAACCACTTATTACCTTTGTACATTTGTCTTTCTTAACTTCTATTAACTGATTAGATTTCCCTTAGAAGTAATTGTTCATTGATAGATAATTGTATCATTGTGGCTTCTTATTGGGGAAAAGTATTACATCCACACACTTAAGATAGATAAAACCAGATGGATGTATCTGCCTGTCCATCAATCTCTGTACTCAAGAAGCCTTTGGGTATTTTTAGAGAATTTAAATCAGTTGCAAACAAAAGGGGCATTTTAAAGAAGGAAAATACACTTAATTAACAAGGTGTCAAAATTATTTTATTGTCAACATCCACAATATCTGTGACACGGTGATGTTGTGTAACTTGAATACTAGTTCTCAGAACCATAATAAGTAGCTATTAGAAAAAGCAGGGACTTATTATTAGTATCCCCACAGAGTTATCTTCTAAATTATTTATACTTGCAACACTTTCACGTAATGGCAGTTTTAAATTCAAGCAAACAAAGCAAACCACACAATAAAGAGAGGGGAAGAGAATTGTACAGAAACCTTTTCTGAATATATGTAGTTAGAAAGGCGAGTCAAACAAACTAATCAGATTTTGTTTCCTACTCAAATTCTCATGAGATTTGCAATAGACAGCATCAAAGCTTTCTGGGGTTGTGTCACCTTGATAAAGGATTGAACAGCACTGTATCTGTTTTACATCTCACATCTAAAATGTAAAGGAATGCAGCTTTATTTGTCTGGTGCAAGTTTGCTTATTGTCTTTGAAATTCCACAGTAGACCCTCCACAAAAAGCTTAGCTATCAGAAGGGTGCAAATAACACCAGAGCCCTGTGTTCTCTTATGTTCTTCCCCTAGGTTATGGTGCTAGGTTTGCATAGGAGTTGGGGGGAAGCAGCAGGGAAGGATTGTTGGTTTTATATAAACTTTATATTGTGAATTACTGATTCTGCTTTCCACACATGCTTTACTAATACACAGTGTAATGATTAACACTTCAGGGGTCAATGATTTTCAGAAAAATTGAGGTGGGATGCCTTTTTTTTTAAAAAAAAAACCCTTCAGCCAAACTGAAGTCTGCTCAGTGCAGAGATAATTTGAGTTAAATTGAAGAGAAAATAGCTCAGACTGAAGACTCTAATGGTCTCCTTCTGATCTTAAACTGTTTGCATTTATGAACGTATAAAGATCATCCTGTCCACTTTCCATTAACTAGCTTATGAAGTTTTGTCTTAACCATCAAAACAAATTCCAGCTGAAATCACTTTCTTATTAGATTACTGAGCAGTTACATTTAAAAACAAGTATCTACCCCACAAAAAGAAAAATCCCCAGCATGTTTTTTCCCCATGATAGAAATGCATAGCTAAATACTCTAAGCTTTTTGTCAGTCATAATAGAAGCAGGTTTTAAAAGTACACAGTTATTCTGAGCACCTCTTTTTCTGGGCATTTGGTTTAAGGTGCCCAAAATAAACACACAATGAAAATGCTAGCCTTCTTTTTAAGTAAAATGACCCTTACACATACTAAAAATGTTATTTGCCTTATGCTGCATCAGTTGCACAACAGCCCCCTCATTGATTACCGTCGAGTTACATTAGTTTAAAATTGGAGTAACTGAGTAGTGGATCAGGTCCTATAGTCAGACATATGTTTTCCACTAGATAATGGCTACTTATATATTTATGAATTTTAAAATGCTTTTCAATTCAATTATCATTGTTACTGTGTGCAGGAAGTAAAGAAGTAAATTGCAACCAAGCTTTCAGGGGTTTATTCCCTCATGAAGCTCTTGTATTTCAAGTGTCAGGGGAAGGCAACTGTACAGTGCCCTCTACATAATAAATGACACTGTTGAATATTCTTAATGTTTTTGTGTTCGTGGTTTTAGGGACAGAACTATTACCTGTTGCTATGTAAAATATAATGAAGGATACTATGCTATCCTGTCTTTAACCAAGCTGCAAAGTTTCAAAGAGGTGCAAAATAATTGCTACTCAGATCTATTCTGTTCTGGTCACCCCTAGAAACAGAAAGTACTCACAAAGTGATAAACAGCTTTCAGGCAAATGCATAACTCCAGTGTCAACTGGAGTTATGTGCAGACACTCAGAGCAGAAATAGTATATAGCTCTCCATTCCTGAACATGACAGTCATAATAAACCTTAACCTCAACATTCCCTGCTTTCCTCAACCACAGCTAAAAATGCTACACACATTTATACCATCTAATGAACTAGACATTAAAAGGAAACCACAGATCTATACAAGTAGATTATCAGGAAGAGACGTGTGAAGTGAATACTTGCTCATTACAGTATCATGGTAGTTACAAAAAGGAAAGACCTAATAAATCACTATTGTCATTCTTCAGCAAGAGTAGGGGATAGTCTGCCATTGGAAGTCCCACCAGCTACTAAAATAACTGCTTGTAAAGTGTATAGTGCAAACATATAATGCAAAATCTTTGGGGACAGAAACTCAGACTCACCGTGGCGAACCTGGAAAAGAAGATGGATGTTTATTTTACTTTTTGATGGCAATACAAAGGAAGGGGAGACTATGGAGCGAAGGACTTTGAGTGTATTGTGTCTGCCTTTTGAGACTATTACCTACTCTCTTTATTGGTATAAACCAATTAATAGTAGACGATGACTCTGATTATGAAAAGGAGGGAGAGGTATAAGACTTGCTCTTTCAGAAGCAAGTAAATAAAGAAAGAGTAGGAGTGAGTGGAGTTTAGAACTGACTCCTTTTCCGCCCACACCTCCTTGAAGCCAGGAAAACATCCAGGATTGAAATGATCAAAACCTATAGCAAATAGTGGTCAGTAATGAATACGTATCACTGTAATGAGCAAACACAAAGAACAAAACTCTGCTATTGTTATGCCTCAGAGACATATTTCATGCTATTTCTACAGTTGCACTAATAACCAAGTCCTTAGTCTACCCAATGCTCAGTTTTCTGTTGGTTAATAATATTAATAATTATTTTTTGTCCTGTCTCAGCTCTCCTTTTCCTTGTTTTGACATTATATATTTTCTATTGGTTTTTGAGACAATTTGACAATAAAGGGCAGAAAAATATCTAGCTACTAATATATCCATTCTTCTACACAGCACAGGATTTACCTTCCTCTGATTGAAATTCTGATGGTGGCTGAGGGCCTGATTGCACTAGCTACAATTACTAGAATCTGGTTTACAATTTGTTCTGTAACTGTTATTCACATTTAACTTTTCAGAAGTCTTTCTAAAATTATTTTTTATGCAGATAATTAGACTGATATTTAAGAATTCTAATCTCATATAAATGCTCAATCAAAACACATATTTTCCTGTGAGCTAAAAATGTCTAGATTTCAGTTTTGATTCTCAAAAGAATGTTATTGTTCCTTCAGGACGTGAAATGGAACATAAAAAAGTACTTTACCTCACCATTTGAATTGGATAAATTTTTTCTCCTCTTTTTTTTCTTTATTTTTGAATGTTTAATTGATTATTGTTGTCTGGGATTTTTTTCCCTTAATATCTTTATCTTTTTCTCCTGTAAGTTTGGGTTTACTGCTTTTAAAAAAGCTACAAAAAGAATATCATCCTCATTTTGTCTTTTTCTTTTGTATATTTAATTCCTAAATGAAAAATAGACATCTTCAATTTCAGGACCCTGTCAGTCAGATGTCTCTCTTAAGGGAATACCAAAGAGAATAACAACTAATTCTGACTGTATGTGTGTATTCCAAGATTCACCATTTTTTTACAAGCCAAAAAACAAATTCTGGTAATTGAGTTTTTGGCAAGTACTAGTAGGAACTGGACGAAAACGTAGAGCTGAAATTGCAAATATTTTGGCAGATGAAATACTTTTTTATCCATAAGATAAACCTTTTACCAAGTGGTAGATTGACAAATTACAATGTCCTCATGATTGTCCGGGTTAATGCTTCCCTCAGAAAGGGGGGAGGAAAGAAAAGGGTTTGAAAAAGCCCAATAAATAATCTTTTACCTTTGCAGACAGTAAAAAGAAATGCAATTCAGCAATCAGAAAGAAGAGGAAAAAAATGACCTCTGGAAGTGGGAGGGCAGAATATAGAGATACAGAAGGAATTTACTTGTAGAGTGTGCACAGAAAAGTCATATACCTGAAATGACTGGTTCTTGTTCAAATACATTTGTGGGTAAACCCACATTTTGTGTTGGGGAAGCACAACTTAAGCCAAAATATGGTAGAATGTGGTATCTCCATGATCATATTTCAATACAAGTTATTAGAATCCCTGGTTTAAAAAGGGGAAGAGTGTTGATGTAGACTTCAGAAATTGTGACAGCAGGCAAAACAACTTTTTGCACTTATGATGAGAAAATACGTATGCTTCTCTACATTTTGTTTTACTTCAGCTCTATTTAGTTTTAATCCAAGTCTATTTTAAGGGACTTCTTTTATATACATTTCTATTTCTATTAAGCACATGAACTTGAGATTCTTTGTAATGTATGGGTAATTTGAAAACAAATGCCATCATCTGTCTGATGAAGTGAACACCAGGGAGAGGGATAGCAAAGTCAATTCACTTTGGCTTCTAGTGAAAGAAACTATGGAAGAACGAGAGGTGGAAGTGTGCTGAAGTGAGGACATGGCTTAGTGGTGAACATGGTGGTGGTGTTAGGTTGACAATAGAACTTGGTGGTTTTAAAGGCATTTTCCAACCTTAACGATTTTATGATTCTATGATTCTGAGTGTCATGGTCTAGCAGTTTTCAGGGACCTAGTTCTAGGTCATCACATGAATGGTAAGGCTGATTTTCCCTGGCTTTGCACTGTGTAAAACCTCTCAGTGACAACAAAGTTTATCTTAATTTACTTTGGGACAAACAGGAGTGTTATTGGATCAGAACCTCCCAAAATTTTATATTATATGGGTCCCTTCCAACTCAGAATATCCTATGATTCTATACTTTACAGTGTATAAATTGCAGGCACAGTAACTATTGGACCTTGAAGGAAGGTGCAAGTAATAAGCATCATGCATCCTCTTTTTCCTATAAATGAAACTATTTTATGTATTTGAAGATTATAAGTAAACAAATTGATTAAAGCAGTCATTTCTTCCTTGCCAGGTCATCTTTTTCTTAATCTTGAGATTCACAGCAGAAGTGAAGCATGCCAGAGCACCTTCTGATTTATCTGACACTGATATTTTTTGCTTATTTTACAGTGGACGGAGACAAGAACCTTTATGCCCTTTTCTGAGCCTGACAGTGTAAGCATAAAATACTGTGTTTCCACTGAAACAATTCATGTCACAGGTAGCTTGCATCCTCTTAAATGGCTGTTTCTTGGAAGTAAGTTATTGTGCAAAGTCAGGGTCAGAGTAGGCTATTACAGAGCAAGCATCAAGAACACATGGGGAGGGGCATTGCTGGAGAGGAGTCCATGGGGATAAGTCCCCACTGTATTGCCTCCCTGGTGGTATATCCTGCATTTCTACTGCACATTGTTCATTTAGAGTCACCATATACAGCAGAAACAATTCATACACCCCAAATTTGCCGGAGTAAATGTTCATAAAGTCTGTGCCCTGAGGTCAAGATAAAACACCTATGTCAGGTACATGTTTTGTAGTGTGGTTTCTCTGTGATTTCATGTGCTGGTCAACAGTAGTAAAGACAGTTATGCTGGTGAAGAGTATTGAGAGTTGTAACAGCTCTGTGGTGTTACTGTAGTATCTTCAGTCATTTGTTATTATCTACTTGTCATGACACATAGGAAAAAGGAAGAGATGGACACAAATTGCTGCAGTCCTCTACGGGAAACATATGTCTGTGTGTCGTCCTGTAAAAGCTCTTTGACTACATTATTTCAAATGCTATTTGAGGACTGATTCAAAATTCAAAACTGAAATCTGTGGAAAAACTGCAGCTCATCTCAACAGACTTCAGAACAGGAACATGGACAATGAGAAGGAGAGATTCAAGGAATAAAACTACTTTGAAAATATGATCTTAATCTGCCCCAAACACTGCCTCACTTAGATTATCTACACAGGGACTGTGATTTTCTGGGAAAGCCAGAGAATGAAACAGCAAAATGCACTTATATTTAAGAGGAAAAAAAAAATAATAAAATGTTTTTACGTTATGCTAATGCTTTTCCACCTAACATATTTTAGTTATATTTTTTATACTTTTATATCTTATGCTAAAATATGTTGTCACATAATACAAAAATATGTTAGTATGATATTCCAAGAACAAGCTTTTGCAGTTTTTCATCAGCTCAAATTTGTTGCTTCAGTGTTTAATTACTGTTTGAACACCTCTGTGGAAGCACACAGCTCCATCTCAGTGCTACATTCTGCTATCTGTACACTGTTCACATGCTGAATCCACTTCCTGACTTCACTATTAATACTTATTGTCAGAAAGGCTGTGCAGACAATTATAACCTTGTCAGGTCATTGAATACTTTAGGGGACAGATTTCCAAAGCTATACATGTACATAAAACAGATATGTGTGTTGTATTTATAAAAGTATGTGAAGGTTTTGAAGTTGACCCACCTACTGTGGCACACAGTGAGATTTGCATCTCAGCTGGAGCTTCTAGGAACTGTCTTATTATCACTAACAAGTCTACAGATCAGGTATCCTGGACTAGTTCTCCAAAAGAGGAGAACCCAAAGTTTCTGAGTAGAGTTATAGGAAATACGTGCAGTAAGCACAATCAAATGAAATTAATATAATGCTGGATTTCAGCAGAAAACACGCATCTCAGCCAAACTTCATAAAGTGATTTTGGACTGATCTTTAATTTTGCTTTACTATCATATCATATTTCAAATCTAAAGGAATTGTTGTAGCCAAACTGATGCTCAAACCACAGCATTTTTTCTGGGTTTGTTTGTGAAATTTGGAAAGAAAAAAAAAATTACATTTAACCCAGAATTTTGGTATATACAAATAAACAGAAAGTCATGTGGCTGAGGAATGAAGTTCTTCCTCAGAACTGCTTTTATGCAAACATGACCCTCCAGAACCTCAATGAGCCAAAGACTGTTGAGACTTGCTCTCCCTGATTTAGCAGTTTACTTAAGCAGCGTGTGCCTGTCTATAAGCATATGGATAACTTCATTAACATGACTGAGAGTTAGGCAGGTGCTATGACAGCCTAATGGAGTTAGGCCTTGTCTGAGGAATGAGTTCTGAGTGTTTGTTCTTGAACAAGTCAGCCAACAGTCATCTTGGCTTTTGCTGAGCAGACTGCTTTGTCCTTTGTATCGGTGGCCTTTGACTAATCTTACCAATAGGGTAGTCAGCAAGAGTGAAAATTTTGGGTTGTGCAAAAAATTATTTTAGCTCATTATAATTAAGGGCATATACATCAATCATGAATTTTATTTTAAAAAAATGCTAAACTAATGATTCACTTCAGGAAAACACACCTGTGAGTAACATGGCATCCACATTTCATCCATACAGAGAGCGAAGTCTGAGAAATGAGGGTTCAAGGAAAAGACTTATGATACAGGAAGTAACTGAGAAAAGGTCTTATCTTGAATCAAATGAGTGGGTTTTTCCTGAGTTCACCAGATCTGAGCAGCAAGAACTTCAAGGGATCAGCAGCACTCCATCTTTACCCCCAGAAAGCAATATTGTTCTCCTGTGTAGAAGTGAATTCTAAATTACTGTGCCTTCATTTCTCTCCTCCTGTTACAGCTCTGATCGACTAAACTACTGGGTTTCAGAAGCCACTGAAAAGTTAAAGTTGAGAGAAGGAAAGACATCCTGGAAAACATACATGGACAGACCTCACCACATTGAAGAGTGAAGTTAACTCTTCACAAAAAAGTGTGGTGTTATGGAAGTTCCACATGGTTTTAAAGTTAATAGAAAATTCCTGATTTATTTTTCAATATAAATGCCAGAAATATTCTCAGTGTCTTCCAAAGCACTTACTGGCTGCTTTACAGGACACTCTGCCTGTCAACATATAATATATTCATTTTTGAGATATAGCATTGCTTTTAAAATGTAGGTTTTGTTTTTCTTTGCTTTGTTCCCTCCATGTAAAATGGAATATTCTTCCTACACAGGGAAAGTCTTTATTAAACTTGCAGGCTTACAAATGAACAAGGCCAGACAATGTAAAGAGCTGAAAAAACTTTTTTGGGGGTTGATTTATGTTGAAACAAGCAAGTGAAATACAGCATATTTTATATTGTCTGATAAAACATAGTTTATAAAAAGCCCTTCAAAATGCAATGTTTTGAAAACCACAATGAAAAATGAATTTTTGATATGTCTTGCCTCAGTGATAGTCTTGGCCAAGAAGAGACTTCTACTGTACAAGTGCAATACAGAATTTTGACTTGAGAAACTCTGTATGGGACTGTGTTTTACATCAGTCATTAAATTTAGGTAAGGAATCCAGAAGGAAAAGAAAGAAGTGATAGAACCAGTAGATATCAAAGAATTATTACAATCTATTTAAGGTGAGAAGCACATTCTGGACTGTAATTTTTCTGATAATACGGAAATGCCCCACTCTGATGATCTGAAGTTTTAATCTCCTTCTGCTTTCACTGGTATTTTTTAAGATGAAACACAGTAAACCTTCTAATTTCTCCCAGTTCTCAGTTTTTCCTGGAAAAAACAATGACGCTCTTTCATCATTGTAACATCAAACTAACGAGTTCACCATTCCAACATCACCCTCCAAATAAGACAAAAAAAAGGAAGACAGCTGAGCTTTCAGAGAGGTGTAGAAAGGCCTATCATTCTGGATTATTCACTTTTGTGTACCAGTCACTAGACATGACTGTCTCTGAAAGTTCTGACTTGACTTTTGCCAAGCCAGCATTCCTGATGCTGCATTGACCCACATCTTGGATATATACATCATTTAATACAAAGCCAGTATAAGATAGTCTTAATAGGTATTGTGGGCTTTTGTATGCATTGAGTGTGGAGTTGATCACATAAGGTGCAAAACATTCCCAAATCAGCTTTAATCACATTTTTCTGAGCAGAAAGGTTTTATCAGAGCATGTGCCCTTTAGGGATCTTATGTTGTTCAAGCACTTCTATTCTTCCTCTTCACTTATTTTTGATGTTAAGTGGTAAGAAAAGCTAATTATACCTTTACTGTTCCATTGGGCCAGGTTTCACTGGATGTAAATCACTATGGTTTAGTTATGTTGATTACTATTATAATGTTAATTTTTGCATTCTCACTGTCCTAGAAAGCAACTATCATAGCACTGCACTCCTAGGGTACCTCAATTTGAGCACCTGTAAATGCCCTGCTCCCAATAAGGGAATTGAGGCTACCAGAGTTTTCTGGTGTACTTGTTGCCAAATGGAAAGGGGACAACTTCCTAAGAACATATTGACATCATATTCCCCTAAACCTCAACCCAGACCAAAGGTTAACTAACAGTTTAGGAAACCAAATTACCAGATTACCAGATTTCCTTATTATTTAACATTTCTCCACCAGCAGCACACCTTGAATTAACTCAGGCAGTCCAGTGAGTTCATGCTTTGAAACTTTTGAACTTCATTTGAGAGAAGTGAAAGTGTGTTTACCCCCTTGTTGTGAACTCTACATAGAAAAAATGTTCAGTGTAATAAGCATAAGCATTGCTACCTGACAGGAACTTGTGGCAAGACCAGTAGCAGCGATTAGCTAAAAATGTTGAAATTGCACAGACCTGTGTTTATGCCAGGGATTCATTTGGCCATTAAGTTTGGATTTTATCTGGATTTTAAAAACTCTGAAAAGCTGTGTTGCTTTGAAGCCAGTGCCTTAGATTTGGGCTGACCTTTCCTATTCTAGCTCAAAAACACAAGTAACAAGCAATTTAATACTATAACTAGTATTTTAACAGCCACAAGGACCTAGTAAAAGCGTGATATTTTTTCCCAAGTTTTCAAATCACCTGTCTTTCTCTAGAGTTTACAAAATTGCAGTCACCCTTACATATTCTGAAATGTAAGCAGGGCTGTTGGTTTTCATGTGTTTTTTGTTTGGTTTTGGTTTTGTTTGTTTTTACCAATAGACCTTTTTGA
>NC_081249.1:151076206-151098706 GCF_030490865.1 Poecile atricapillus | reverse complement strand
AAAGGAAAATCACTGAGCCTGAGAACTATTCTATAGCAAGTATCTCATTTCTCCTTATCTCTTTCTTTCCTCAAATGGATAAGAAAATGCCTTTGGCCCTCTACAGGTTCTCAGGTTTAATATATCTGTGCTTTTCCAGACTGACTTGACACACCTCATTTTGCTGTCTTAGAACACCTAGGAATTTTCCGTAGACTTGTTTTGAAAAGTTTCCTCATTGTTTGTAAAGTGATAAATGAAGGAATTGTTTATTTATGAGTAATTAGTGCAGTAATCCCATGACAATTAACCTGGAACAGATTTGCTGGTGCAAAATTGCTGGAAAATGTGCTTTTTATTAAAACAATTGGGCCAGAAAAATTGTCTGACCATAGAAGAATACCCCAGAGTAGCTATAACTGTGGTAGGATAGGGGTAGGATGATGTGTGCAACAGCTAGCTATTGTAACATCTATGTGCCATGGCGAGGGAAAGTACAGAAGAACAGAAAGAGGACTAGCTGAGAAGCCAGAGTCTGGTGTGACAGAGGCACAGCAGAAATTGTCCTAGTTTATCTTTGCAAAGATCTGATACTTACAGCTGTATCAAAACCCAAATGGAAGAGAAATGGCCAGTCTGAAATTAGGTAAAGAAAGCTCAACTTATTAGATGTACTCTTCACGAGTAGATTTTGTCTTTATTCATGTCAGGTGTGACTTGTGCTGGGACAGAACAGTACCACAAGACATTGTGCCCTGAGACTCCCTCCTGAAGCTCAGCTCCCCCAGCTTTCCCCCTGCTCTAAGGGAGCAGCAATTTACTGCTAGCCCACACCAGCTGCCGATAATTCCATCTTCACTCCTCCCCCAAATCCGTTCATAGCAGCTTGTATTTTGAGAGTACAGGGGAAGAATCTCCTCAAGAGATAACACATTGAAAATAAATGTTAGCTTCTATAAAAGGTACAAGCTTAAGTATGCCATGCCCACTGCATTTATTTAAGGATACAAGTTCCTTCAAGCAAAATGTCAATATTTTATTCCTTCAAACTACGAAACTATGTTATTTTAGTTGAGCATTAAAGCAAGTCTGGTTTTATTTGCTAATTGCAATAAACCTTCTCAAAGGAATGTGATTTGAAAGTTGTTTTAAATGCAGATGACATTAGATTTTGGTCTACAGAGTAAACCAGAAAAAATGCTTGCTGAAGGTTGTTAGATTTACTTTCCCAAACTCCCAAAGTATTATGTTTTATGAAGGACCGTGTCATTCAGTTATACTTGCACCTTGACAATGATAACTAGCGTGGTGCCACGGAAACCGGAAAAATGCATTTAGGGTTGGGCCTATGCATCAGAGAACAGAATCAATCTTCCTAATTAACTGCAAATTAGCAATCCCAAAATGAGTGGGATCAACCTGTCTTCACTGGCCAAGAATCATTTCAAGTATATAGCTTCCTCTAAGTGCCTCTAAATTACATTTATGCCTGTATAAAGTAACATTCTTTTAATCTAATGCTGCATTAATGTCACTGATCTGAAAGTTATTGCACTGTTTTAAATTTCTGCAGATAGGTAGACAGATAGAAAGATAAACAAATTAATAGACAGTTATGGAGATAGCCTGATATTTTGTTATTCAGGGCTCAGAGTAGCTCATAAATCACACTGAAGCCACAAACAAGGTACTAATTAGCATAAGTCTCTGGAAAGAAAAGTTTCTGTTGAATAAAGAAATTCTTTAAGGCCACTGAGCAGTAGCTATTAATAAAGATAAAAATAGTAAATGCAGAATGGAAGATAAAATGCAAAAATGGGACACAGTAGATATTTGATTAATTCCATCCCTAATGATCAAAATCTCCAAATAATGTTAAGCTAAAACTAACATTACTGATATACTGTTTTTACTCTTTAGGGTGTATGATCAAAAAGATCTCGGGTATTGTGTGAGTACAAAGGACTGACCTTGGGTGAATTAGCTTAATTAGTTAATGCTTGTAAAGCACTAGATGGGTGTTAAGTATTAATTAATTATTAATTATTATTGGGTAAAGATGGGATTTGGAATCCCATCGCTCATACATGTGCCCCATCCTTCATACAAGAGCTTCATGGGGGCCCCACTGGTCTCTGCTTGCCTGACTGTCTCACAAGTCTCAGCAGAGTTTGGCAGCCCAATTCCAAGGAGAGGGAAATGGGGAGACATTAGGCATTTTGCCCTGGTGGCTGAGTGAAAAATTGGATAGAGAGACTCCGTTTTCAGTTTTGTTAGTGTCTTGTTTTGTGATTTGATGAGAGAAATTACAGTTTTTAGCTAAGACAAATTCTCAGTGCAAGTTCCTTAAGGAACTGATGCTCAAATGAATGTCCGAGTTTATCTGCATGTAAAGTGCAATTCAAAATGCATTCCTTTCAGTGCTGTTGTTGAAACTACTCTTTGTCTTCTTTTGCCATTACCTCATAAAGGTCGTTAACCTTATCTTTTATTATCATTATTTATACCATTTAATATGTAAAGTGAAGAGTTTTAAATTACAGAGGATCCCTGACTCACAAAAAATACCTTCTCAAGATTATTCTGAGGTATCCTTTCCACTCACCTTTGCCTAGAGCTGTTCTTGATCAAATGCTGGTAATATTCATTTCAGGTTTATTTTCAGGGTTATTCAAATATTAGCTATTGTAAATCCCACTAATACACCAGCTCTCAGGCTAATATTTTCCTTTCATTTTAGTATGATACATAACTATTGGTAAATGACATTGAAAGGAATGTAACATTTAACTACGTTTCACTTCGCATTAGCATTGTCCAATTTCTCATGTTTTAAATTTTTCTGCCTCACTGCAGCCTAGAAGAAAATACATGCTGGAATAATTATATGAACAATTTAGATTTAACATATTGAATAGCAGAAGAGCTCATGCCCGCCCATTTGTATTTTTTCCCCCTTTTCTCCATGCTAGTCTGGAAGATGAGTAATTTCTCTCCTTAGAAGCATACCTAATAAACAAAGCTCTAATGCTTAGAAGGGAGTGAGGGGAGGAAAGCGCTTTATTACTACTGTTCAGATCAATACACAAAAATCTCAGGATGATAGGGTAATTAAAACACGCGCAAAGTAATTCATCAACTTTTGCTTGCCTTTTGAACCAGGCTTTCTGATCCCTGATGTTTTTGCTTGCAGGAATTCAAGACAGCTCCCAGCCAGCATTTCCCACTTAGCTTACAGCCCTAGTTTTCATTCACAAACAAGAAATTGTGTTGGCCTTGCAACGCATATGCTTCATGTTTTTTCATCCCTTCCCTGCTCTTTGTCTGGTGTGAGATGCTAGCTAGCAGTGAAATTTACCTAAGAGCTAAGAAAAAGGGGAAAAAACAATCTGCGCTGTTTGACAAGTGAGAAGTTCAGCATCGACTCAATCACTGATAATTTTATGCTGCTGGTTTTTACACTTGGATTGTTTGTAAGTGCTCCTATTAAAAAATGAAATAACCACTCCTGCTGTAATGAATAGACCAAAGAGTGTTTGAACCATTTTCATGATTAAAAATAGTATTAAAACTTACTTTGAGTTATCTAGTGGAAATGTCTCATTTCAGCTGGGGGCTGTGAGGAGCAGTGTTCATACCACAGAGCACCACTTCCTGCGCTCCCAGAGTCGACTGTTATGATAATTACCTTACTGGCATTCCTGTTTTGTTTCCCAGACCCCCAAATGTTTCTTTTCTAATGAGAGAGCTCCAGGTGCGGCACTTTAAATGAACAGAATACTTCTTAGAAAATAATTTGATTCCATACTGATTAGCAAAAATGTTAAATATAACTTCAGTTGAGCTTGGCTATTGTTACAGGTAAGGACTGTGGATCACTGAAAGCAATGGAGTTAGGTCTTCACAGGAGTTGATTGTGTATTAATGTAGCAGAAAGGCTAGGAAAGATTTATGCACTGAATAGGCTCAAGTTCCTGCAGAAGATTTAATCATATTTCTTTACTTACACAAAACACAACCTCCCTTTGTTATTTATCATTTGCCCTGTAAATACCTGCTAGCCTATAAAACTCTCTGTTATTATCTTGTGTTATCATGATGCACAGGGTGTCAGCTAGGGATCTGTCCCCTTGTGCTAGGCTAAATGTACTGATTAAATAATAGAGTCCCCACCCCAAACCTTTCCCGATCTGCATATCACACAGAGCTCACAGTGAGGGCGTGGTGGTGGTTGGGGAGGATTAAGTAACAATAAAACAAACAATTTAGCATAAAAAGCAGGAGTCACTTGCCTAACCAAAGACAGATGGGAGTGATTTTAAGGCACAGGTAGAGGCAAGCTCTAAAGAAGCATTTCAAAGAGTGCAAAGGTTAGTTTTAGATGGCTGCCCGGGAAGAATCTCTCCACATGAGATGGGGGACATCAGCACAACTACAATGAAGTTGCTGTTCTTGGTTTGATTTTCCAGTCACTAAATATATAAACCAGGTTACCAAAGTCAAAGAGAGAAGCACAGGCTTCTCCACGAGGGCAGTTCAGATTTTTACAGGAATATAAAAAATATCTCTGCAGAGTTTTTGCTCTTCTCCCTGACCAATAGAGAACCTTAGTTGCAATCACTGGTGCCCAAGGCTGCTCCTATCCCCTTCAACTAGCCTTAGCAAAGGCTTTACAGTGGGACCACACTAGTAATCAGATGGCTTTTGGTGTTAAGCTAGCCACCCAGTTCCAAGCAAAATTTTCAGAAAACCCAAAACTTTAAAAGCACTTTACACCATTGTAACTAATTTCAACTAAAATGCAATGATTTCAATGAGACCTAGCTATATATGTGACACTTTGAGCCTAAGTGACATGCAAAAATGCCTAGTTGATTTTCCATAGAATTTGAATTGCTAAGTCACTATATTATTTAAAAAAAAAAAAACAAACTTGGTGGTTTTCCCCCTTATTTTGCTTGCACAAGATGAAGTGCAATACTCAACAGATTTATGAAAGGAAACCAGACTGAGCAGTGCATTTTACAACTGCTAAAAACCAAATCAAATAATACCTGCCATTTGTTGAATATCTTAGCCTGAAAAATAATCCAGCTGGATTTCAGATTTTTAAAATTAAACATCCGAAATATTCACCCTGAGATTAAATTAAGTATGAAAATTTCTATTCGGAATCTATTCTTTTCAAAAAGGTTATTGGTCTCTGGAAATAGGTGCTGCTTGTAATGAATGTGGCATCCACTATTGCTGTAATAGGAACAACTAATGAATAACAGAATTATATTTAAAATTAATTAAAATTATGAAATTTTGTTGCAGCCTGCAACCTCAGGATCTCGTCCAGGGAAGCAGCAGGGTTCTGGGGACCAGCATGAAACACCAACGAGACGGGCTCCCGTTCACGAAACCATTTATTCAGCATGAGAACAAACTCAGGTCCAGAACAGAGAGCCCCGAACAGAGGCACAGCAGGGGTTTTTGAGGGACAGAACCGAGGGTTTACACCTTTGAGGGTGGAGTTCAGGGTCAGGGACCATTAGAAACACAGCAAGGGAGAACCCCCCAGGGACTCAAACCCAATCAGAACTCCTGGGCCGCCCTTCACAAGGGGTTTGGGGTGGAACAATGTTAACTCTTTGCCTCCCTGAGGCCGCTGCAACAAAATTTGATGTGGCAAATGTGGTGTATTTTCTTCAGAAAGCAAGCTTTAAATGAAATACAATTTTTATTGGAAGATTATCCATTCTAGCAATAAACTCGAACCCACAATTTTAGCAGCCAAAAATAGCATCTTTGCTGACAGTCTTCTCTGAGCCTTAAAAGCAACAGTCCATCACAGAAAATATATTTTTATTTCTGATAGCTCTCAGTTCCTGCATATAAAGAAGAGGTTACTGTAGTACTACCTAACATCACAAAGTATGACAGCATTATTATTGACGTTTTTAGATGGAATAACTGAGGCAGAAAGAAGTGACCTGCCTAAGCAGCTCAGAGACACAAGAAAGGAAATGCTCCATGTCTGTTGGATCCCAGCGTACAATTCACTTGGCTACACTGACACTTTTTATAGTTGCTGTTATGGATTACTAGATCTTAACATCTGAAATTCTAGGATCTCAATAGGATAAAGTCTGTTTATCCCAGAATATGTCTTAAGTATTTTCAATTGCCTTATTTAATACAGGTTTGATATCTCAAAAATAAACAACTTGTAGAAGTCAGAGCGAGACCCATACAAATGTCTGTGTGTTGCAAAGAATAGGAACTGTACTCCATAAATACGAATTCAGTAGGGGACATAAAAATTTCCTCTCGTTAAGACTTTTTGATCTCAAGGATTTGCCAGACTATCCTTTTCTCTGAATCTTATTCTCTGTCATTGATCATGAATATGAACAGCCTGATTTGTGGATGTGAGAAACATCATGCTCTGCTGGCACCAACTCCTCATTCTCAACTGACTGTCCTTAGAGTTAGTGGAAATAAACATGGAACCAATTCATGCAGTTGTGTACTCAGACAAACATCCTCTGATTTGAGCCTGGCAGGAGATCCCCTGGCATGGGGGCAGTCCTGTGGTGGTGTGGGAGTTGTACCATCACTGAGGTCCCCTGCCACGCTGGGACACGGGCTGCCAGGCAATTTGCTAACAGGTGGCACTGGTCCTGGTGAACCTGGCCCTGTTCCTGGTGCTGCCAGGAGATCCTTGCAGCAGGATATCCACCACTTCACTCAAAGGCTGCACCTGACTCCATGTCCAGTTGTGAAGATTACGGATGTAACTCTCCTCTAACTTTGATCCAGTCCAAGCATTGAAATCAACCCCATTTATTACAGAAATTCTTTTGCATGGCATATAGATTTTGTTGTCTTAGAAACAAAAAATTTGACAGGAGATGAGAAGAAAGGAATCTGCAATCCCCAACCCCACCTCCTCCCCTAATTACAAATTCTGAAGGCAAAAATTCTTATCTCCTCAAATCCTTGCTTGAACAATTTGCAAGAGGCTGACTGCCTTTTCATCCAGCTCAATATAGACCAAGACGAATATAACTGTAGATTGTGCTGAGGTATAAGGTGTGTTAAAAAAATATTGCACTGAAAAAAGGACAGGTAAAACTTTTGGACAAGGATAACATCCAATCCAAACCTAGCCTCATAAGAAAATAAAACCTGAATTCTCTGTAGACCATCTTGGGTTTTGGCACTGCAAGTTCAGTATTATGACCTAAGAGAACAGGAAAAATGAACCAAAAATCTCAGAACTATATGCACTTGTTACAGAAATATTGTCTCAGACCTAGATATGGAACAATGGTGGTGAGTTAACATTAAATTTTCCTTAATTTACAACAAGTTAAATTCTCCTTTATTCCAACAAGTACTTGAGTTATACGTTTGCAAAAACTTTCACACTTCCAACCATAGTTGCTGTGGTTTTTCTGAGCAAATTGAAAACACTAACTATAATAACACATAGAATAATTGTTCCACATCACATTTTTCTCACAAACTCTCATGGTTACTGACTTCCTGACATATTAGACTAGAAATTTGAAACTGCTGTGTCCTCCTTGAAGAGCTTGGGTTTACTAGCTCTGTGATGGACCAGAAGTTAGGGCACAGCGACAGTCTCGAGTAGTTTATCACTGAAGTGTGAATACACACTACATCAGCTGTTTCTTAATAATGAGCTGTGCATGCTCTCCAAAAGAGTAAATCAGAATTATCCCACCTTTGAGAGGTAAATTGTCTCAGAAATGCTGCATTTATCATGAAGAGAGAACACATATAAGTAATTACCACAGAGTGGCTGTCAAGATACAAGTGCACATTATACTTTTCTTCATGGTGGGTTTTGTGCCCATAAAACCTGGGACTCTTCTAAGATAGACAAAAGAAAGAGAGATTGAGCCTGCTTTGCTGGCATTGTCACCTGAAGTGTCTGGAATACTAACATAGTCAGGAATTGGTAGATGAAGTAATTTTTTTTATTTGTTTGATTCTTCAGATTCCAGAAGGGCCAAGATTTCACCTAAGTTCTAAGAATGAGTTTTTCCAATCTTGGTTCTATTTTCTACTCAGGATATGGGTAGATAGTCATAAGCAAATGATTTACTATTCCTCAATAAGAGAGCACTCATCAGCTACACCTCAGTAAGTGATTGCTAGTCTGAGCCCATTATACAGTAAAATCTGTTTGCATATGCCACTTCTTGGGGGATAAATACCAGAGATATTGAGGAGTGTACTGTCTAACCATCAAGCATAAAAAACAAGTGAACAATATGCATGGAACAATGCGGGGTGCTTTGACAAAAGATGCTATCATCTCATGAACTGCTAGCCCAAAGCTTGTTTTGGACTGAACTTTTGAGGATAAAAACTAGGCAGAGACAGGGCATCATTACTCTGATTTGGGGTAAGCAGAATTGAGCCCGAGTTCATCCTGCAAAATGTGAAACATTGAAGAGTCACTCCCACTAGAAACAAAGAAAACTAGGTATTTTCATAGAGCAGGCTAACCTATGATCCAAACTGCCCTGTGAAGCATTCTTCCCCATTTGTGTTGATTAGAATAGAGAAACAATACTCTTAAATTAAGTGCTCACTTAGCTGCTTAATGTCAGCTTGAATAAGAGTGGGTGAGAACCAAGAAAATTAACCAAAAGCACCTTTTGCAAGGTATTACATGAGCTACAATGTTGAGCTTAATGTAGAGCAGCAGAATTTTAATAATATGGTGCCAAACTGGGAGCTGCTTCTTGTAAGTGAATAAAAAATTGACAAGCATTCTATCCTCCATGTCAATAGGAGTCAGAGACAGACAGAAGAAACATGGCAAAGGTAGGGAAGGTTAGAGGTAATCCCCACTCTGCAGCATTGAACCACCACAGTAAATTGTTTCTGGAGCTAAATGTGAGCCCAGCATAGAGAGGTAAGCCAGAATCATTTCCCTGGGGACTAGCCTGCTGCAATCCAGAAGGACAACAGACAGGCAACAGATCAGTTAAGAGAAACATCAGCTATACAGGAGAGGCTCCACACCAAATAAGCCAGGGACTTACAGCCATAACATATAGGTGCCACTCTAGCAATAAAATTGACATGTAAAGCAATAAATAGCGAGGAGATAATCACTCCCAGCTCATACCAGTATGTGAACAGAGTTCTGACAGAGCTAAACTGACTTAACTACGAAACATCATCCAGAACACCCTGCCAGTACCAGGGTAAGGGGGACTCCAGAAGATTCATTGGAACAACCTTCACCTGCTGAGAAGAGCTATATAAAGAGTATAGATTTCCAGCATAAAGCCAACCAACAGTCTGAAGACAGCAGCAAAATAGAAGAAAAAAGGAATATCCACAGAAATAAGGATTTGAAGACCTGCCCAAAAGTCAGCACACTTGAGGTACTTTGACGTCTCAAAAGTTGTAGGAGATAGCATGGGAACCACATCTCCAGACTGAACTGTATGCTAGCAATCTCTGGTCCTCTGATGAGTGCTTGTTGGCACGAAAGTCACAACAGCCAGTAACTGCTAAAAACAAAAAGTAATAACTCACTGAAACTCAGAGGAATAATCACAGGCTGTAAGCAGAAAGAGTTTGGAGATGGCCCCAGGAAGTCACAGGTAGCATGAAGCCTAGCTGCTGCTGCAGAAGCTCTGTAAATAGCTCTTCTGATACACAGCCAGATTAATTTGGGATGGATTTTGTGTACCAGCACATTGTACTTGAAACACTTATTAACTTTGTTCATTCCCCAGTCAGGACAGGTCTAAGCAATCTCCAGCCATGCCGTGCAAGTGCTGCGTCATAATTCAGTCATCAGGAGGTGCTCACAGAGTCAGGAGCCATCAGCAAGCGCTGCTGCCTGAAGTCAAAGCACCTCACCTCTGTGACACATCACAGCATCAAAGGCTCATAAAGAGAGTGCCCCCAGGCCACTCCCAAATTCAAGTCTTCTGTGTGGCAGTACTGCTAAACCACTGAGATAGCTTCACTTCAGCTGTCAAAACTGGGGCTCTTTTGCTGTCTGTGTGTAAAAAGACCGTTTTCAAGCTGTCTAAAATAAAATAAAATTATACAGGGAGCAGGGAGAAAGAAGTGCAAAATGATGCTTCCAACTCACATAGCAAACCTCTCAAACTAATCAGTCATAGGGGAGGCCAGGTGTCATTTTTGACATATTATTTAGCATCTCTCTCTTTGTTTTATTCTTTTCTAGACTGATGCTGTTTTGCTAATTAAGGTAAATTAAATTTCCAGTGCTTGAAATTCAGGGGTGGCTTCCTCTGTGAGCCAGTTTCCCTGTTCTCCATGAACAATTTAAAAATAGAATCAAGTTGGGTTTGTTGTTTCTTTTCTTTTAATTGGTATCACTTTGTCTAGTGCACAAATGCACATGGATGCAATTTAGTGAACTTCAGTCTTCCTCTTGTGGCAAATTGATAGGAAAATTTTATTATGAGTGGAACAATGACTAGAGGGAGTGAGGGAGAATCTTGGAGAACTACACGTAATTTGGTTGACTAAATGTAATACCTGCATTATATCAGTAGCTAATGAAAACAGTGCTGAATACTGGCAAAGCCTAAACCATTTCTGATTCCAGCTCCTGTCAAAAGGCCACTCCATAAATCAAAGCTGAATTTTATTTAGTGTCAGGAGCCAGTAATCTGACAGAGTGCAAGAGGTGTTTGGACCAAAAGATGTATACCAAATCATGTGCTCCCTAGCTTTGTAATCACAGGGTCACATAATCCATCTATGGATTTTAATAAGTAACTTATTACGTTCCCTTTAATGTTAATTATTTTACATATCACTTGTTCCTGGTTTATTGACACAATTTAATATCTTTATCACATAAAATTACCAGTATAGCCAATCAGTATTTATTATAAATGAGTAGCCTGTGGAGAGATTCTGTTATTTTCTTTCCATGCCAAAATGTAAAAGACACAATAGGGTCAGCATCAGCATCACATTAGACCTTGATTATTTTTGAGATGCAGTCAGTTTCTACCAGCCTGGTTAGGGACAACAAGATCAGAGCTGTTGATGATTTTCGGTCAGCAATTTTCAACTGATTTTTCTTTTTTTTTGCTTTTTTTTTGCTTTTCTTTATACACCTGAAGAAGTGCCAGCTCCAAAACAGTCTGGGTTTCATTCTGCTAGCTGCTGTTAATCTGTAAGAGAATGCACAAATACCCTGCAGGAATTGGATCTAAATACCTAACCATAGTCTATCTAGAAAACAATATGATTCTTATTTATTTTAGTTCATAGAAAACATTATTTTATTCCAAAAACTAGCCTTCTGCATCAAGTTTTCCAGCTTCATTATGAATTGTGAAGCTTACTTATATTTTAAAGAAATTTTAATTAAAGCACGTGCTCTTAAATATTTTAAAATAAAATAATAACACATTTTAATAAAACACAAAGTTTCAATCAAACCCACACCCTTTAACTACCTGTTCTGCAATAAGAATCCTAACTGAGGATGAAGGCATGTGTTGCATCTCTTAGAGGAAGGTGAGTCTGATCAGTCTATTAGTTTGAACCCTTGCCCATTCATTTTTCAGTTTAATTTTTCTCCATGAATGTTTGTTGATAAATTCTTTCCGAGCTCGTCCACTTAGCAACAGAACAGTGGTTTTTCAGATGGAGGAAGTGGGGGCAATCTCTGCTATTGTTTTCTTGCCTTACTTTGAACATTTATACCTTTGCACCAAGCACTGCACTCCAGCAGTCCCAGCAGAGGCAGGGTAGGCAGCAACTATCCTACAACTGCTTATGTTAGGACTTTTCTGTTGTTGGATTAGGACTGGCAAAAACTATATATCGGGACTATATTCTTGTAGCTCACTGCCTTATTTCATTGCTGACTGTCTTATTAACACATTGATAATATATGAAGGCAAGTACAATTATTTCACTGCTTTGGAAATTAGAGAGAAGTCAGAATCTTTTGTACTGTCCTTCTCCTCCTCCCCCAGCCAGCCAGGAGGCAGAAGGAATCCCTAACCACAACTTCCCAAGTGAGGAATGAGCAAATGCCCCCATAAAATAGTTACTCAGTGTTTGTGAAAATAACACTGAGAATTTGCCACAAATAATAGAAAACTGTCGAATGTGAGAAAAGACAAAAAGCACTGTTGAATCACAGTCACATAGGCTTTGCAGTTAGAGGTCTGAGCTCCACAAGGAACAGGTAGAAATACAGCTGTGATGCTTTGTGCTCGTGCTGCACAGACAGTTTGGCTAGAATAAGAGCTGCTTTGACCTGGCAGGGCTCTGGAATAATCATAATGTTGATGCAAGGATATCTCTCCCTCAGCCTTCTGACTTGCTCCTTCGGCACAGGACTGGTTCCCTCTCTTGCTCTTCCATAGACTTGTGTGCTAGGATCTAGGTATTCCACTAATTTCTGATTGTTCTGCTTTTCCTTGATATAGACCCGTGTGCATATGGAGTTACTGCTCTCCAGATAAGATGGAATTAAAAAAATCTTATCTTAGCCCATATCTAATTTTTCTACTATACTTTCTAATAGTGATATTTCAGGGAAAGACCTGCTGTAAGAGAACAGGAGAAAAAAATAAAAAGCAAGTTTCCTGTTTATGCCAACTTGGCTATTCCTAATTCAGTAAGTTCCTGCACTGTCCATGAGAGGATGAAAACTTGATAACATCCTTCCTTTTGTTAGTAAAACTATTGTACAGTTACTTTCATGGAGACAGTGATTAAAAATCATGCCATGTGGCTCAGGCAACCAGTGGAAGAAAGGAAAAAGTGAATAATGATGCATGTGGGGAACTGATTTTGCAAGCCATACAGGGCTCAGTTTTATTTACATAGAACACCCACTGAGTAATCAAAAAATTAATAGAAAAGCAAAAAACACCAACCCTGTCTGAATTAATTCCGTATTAAGAAGAGATTTCTTCACTCTATCCCTAACCGTGTTTCCATTCTTTAAAAACTCCTGGGCAAAACTGAAAAAATATTGGGAAACCGCTGACCCTGCTTGGTCAAATTGCTAGTACATATTAAAAGAGGAAGGTGGAACTGCAGCAGGGTTTGGTCCTCCATCCTTCACAGCATAAATCTCATCTACTGAATCATAGCATGGTTTGGGTTGAAAGGGACCTCAAACACCAGTTCCACCCCCAAGGACACCTGGAATGGGCAGGAACACCTTTCACTAGACCAGGTTGCTCAAAGCTCCATCCAGCCTGGCCTTGAACATTCCCTCTCAGGGAAGGGGTATCCACAACCTCTCTGGACAATCTGTTCTAATGTTTCACCACCTTCTCAGTAAAGAATTTCTTCCAAATATCTAATCTAAGCCTATCTCCTTTCAATTTAAAACCATGTGCTGGTTTTGTTTGGGATAGAGCTAATTTTCTTCACAGTAGCTAATAGGGGGCTATGCTTTGGATTTGTGCTGGAAAAAACGTTGATAACATGGGAATGTTTTCAGTAGTGCTGTGCAGTGCTTACACAGAGTCAGGGCCATTTCTGCTTCTCACTGCAGTGCACCAGAGAGGGGACTGGGGATGCACAAGGAGCTGGGAGGGGACACAGGTGGGACAGCTGACCCCAACTGACCACAGGGATATCCCACACCATATGGCATCATGCTCAGAATATACAGTGGTGGGAAGAAGGAGGAAGAGGAGGAGCTGTTCAGTGATGCTGTTTGCCTTCCCAAGCCACTGTTCCACGTGATGGAGCCCTGCTGTCCTGGGAATGGCTGAACACCTGCCTGCCCATGGGAAGTGGCAAATTAATTCCTTGTTTTCCTGTGTGAAGCTTTTGCTTTACCTATTAGACTGCCTTTATCTCAAACAATGTGTGTTCTCACTTTTCTCCAATTCTCCCCCCACCCCCATACTGCCTCTCCCCACCGGCAGGGGGGAATGAATGAGCATCTGAGTGTGGCTGAGATAGGACTAAAGTCAAACCATGACAAATGTTGCCTCTCATCCTATCACTACACACACTGATCAAGAGTTCCTCCCCATCTATCTTGTAGGCCCCCCCTTAGGTATTAGAAGGTGCTCTAGGGTCTCCCCAGAGCCTTCTCTTGTCCAGGCCGAGCAACCCCAGCTCTCTCAGACTGACTCTGCTCCAGCCCCCTGATTATCTCTGTGGCTCTACTCTGGACCTGCTTGAGCACGTCTGGGTCTTGCTTGTGCTGAGACCCCAGGGCTGGACACAGCACTCCAGGGGGAACCTCCTGAGGGACAAGCTGAGGGGCAGGATCACTAACTTCAGGCTTCTTTTGATGCAGCCCAGAGACTTCCTGGCCAATTCTGGCTCATGCTCAGCCTCTGATCCGCCGGTACTCCTGTACCCTCTGCAGGCCTGCTCTCAATAGGTTGGGATCCTCATAGGATTCCAGAATGGTGAAAAGCATTTTACAATGCCATGGTGGCTGATGCTGCTCTTCAGCAGCACACCTCCCTTCACTGACTTGAGAGGGAAATCACATCTTTTGGCAAGCGCCTTGGAACAATGCTCCTTCTGAAATACAGGCCACTTCCTCTCATAAGTACTGTGCTGAAGCACCATGATGATTTGTCAATATATTTATGTCTTCACGTGGGAACTTTTGCCACATTTGCATTCTGCTTTCTTGAGATAAAACACTAATGCTAACTCATGGCACCACCACTCCCTCACTAATAGCTGTTAGAGTTTCTTTGCTTATCAGTGTTTTTCAAGGAAGTTCACAACTTGAGAGGTCAACTTTAAACAGACTGAAACATTAGCTTGTAGTGACAAATATAAAAGATAAGATATGTCTGGAAACACATGGAAAATGTGGGAAATATCTTTTCCTTGTTTACCTTGTGAGGTAGAAAAAGAGGAATAAACCTGCTCAAGTTCCCAATCAAATACTAGAACAAAGCAGGTCTCAGACAAGGGCTGGGACACAGCAGCAAGTCTGAACTAAATGAATAGTCAGCAACAATGATTATGAGTCACATACAAAGAAGGGAATATATTTTTTACTATAATCACAATAAAACAATGAAGTAGGAAATGGCATTTGAGGCAAGTGCAGCAAAAATGTTCTGAAATAGAAATTTTAAAGCACTGCTTTTTCTGCTTTCTCTGCTGATAGTTTGATTTATTTATTTATTTATTTTATCAAATGAGGAAATCTGGATTGTTCACACTGTAAAGATATATTTCTCTCTTTGCTGGTAGTCTAAGATATCTCCTGCAAAAGAACTTGGTCTGTGACTAGGAAATCCCCTCTCCTGCCATGCAAACTCTCATTCTGATATTTTTCTATTTCCAAAGCCCTCCAAACAATGTGAAACTGTAGAAAATATAACTAAAATAAATCTCAAAAACTAATATTTTCATTTATGAATAATTTATGAATTATTGGTACTAACAAGATGATTTCCCTGCAGTGTGAGGTGTCAGGTAAGTATTACTAGACCCTTTCTCTTGCAGAGGGAAGAACTGAATTAAAGAGGAATTACCTCTCTGAGCAGTGACTTACATGTTTCGAATCTCAAGGATAAGCCAAAGAAAGCTATTATATCATGCTGGGAGAAGTGAAAAAGCTTAACCTTTTGGAAATTCTTCAATGAAAGGTCCAGGCCCAGTGCTATGTCCCTAAATTCTGTCCCTTTGTTGTGTTTCAGGCTGGGACCAGTGGAAAGGACATAGAAGAAGAGGCTGCCCTCAATTCAAAGGTGACCTGTTTAGGCTGAGAGAGTTGAGCAGACCAGCATCACAACTATCCAGAAAAAATGACCCAGAAGAGGTGTCTCAGGAGTTTAAAAAAAAAAAAAAAAGTAGGAGAGGAGGAAAATTCACCTTTATTGTGTGTTAGAGACTTAAATACTTGAACAGATTCACATGGCCAGACTATGTCATAATCAGAAACTAGTTCCTTGTCTTCCAGGAGCTGCCTCAACTAGCTCTTTCCTGGAAATCTCCAAGGAAAAACTCCCCCAAGAGCAGCAAGGCAGCAACGAGGCCCTGTGGCTGTATTCCGGAGTTCTCCCTCCTTTCCCTACCTACCCTGCAACTTGGCACTGTCTCGGCTAACACAAACAAACCTTCAAATAAAAATAGTAAAATATTAGCAACTTTCAAGCAGTTTCTTTTGGGTGAGCAGTAAAGGCTTGGCAAATGTCTTCTCAAGCAAGCCCAGTGAGACTTATTGCTGTCATTAGGGAATCAGTCTCTGGCGAGTCCTTGCCTGCAGTGCTAGCCCAAAAGAAAGGGAACCTTTTAAATTAATCTAGGTGCAGAAAAGGAAACTAATACGGGGGAGGGGAGAGGTTTCCAGCAGCTGAAATCTGATGGAAAATATAGAGTGATAACAATATATTTCCTGATTACAGAATGGTTTCTGTAGGTTTGGTTTCACAAAAAGGAAAAACCTGCCAAACAGAAAAGTGAGCAAATGTGGTCTCTGTTATAAATACTTCTGCACAGGAGTGCAGAAAGAGAAAACTTGTGTCCAGCGCATGATTTTTAGACAGTGGGATCTATTATCCTCTCTCCTGATGGGTGGGAGAAGGATAATGAAAATCCCAATTATCAAGAGGAATGGAAAGCTTTGTTGTGTATCTGAATAGAGCAATGAAATAATTGGTGATTTCTGAACAGGAGCTGCAGTGTATAAGCTGGGGACGACCACATTTCTCTTCCCAATGGATCTGGCTACCAGCCTATTTTTGTGTGAGTTTATTTGAATTATGCAAACTTGGTGCATTCCTTTATTGTTCTTCATTAAATGAAATCAGGAATATGAATTAGATATGACAACACTTCAAATAAATATATATCCTGTGATAAGACAGAGAAGATCCTTATTTCTGACTCCTTCACACAGTAAAATGATGAGGCACAAAGGAGCTAATACAGTTGAACTTAAGGGGTTTCTATTAAATCTCTACTCAAGCTGGCAGTTCTTTCCCCTTTCCTCCCTGCTTTGTTGACTTTTAAAAGACTCTGGTTGTTATTTGCACAGTGTTTCTGGAAACAGCATTATTTTGAACAAGGGTTACTCTTTCCAGAAATGCTTATCTGGCACAGCAGGAGACAGAGAAATTGCAATTTTAGTGTCAGAATAGGCATTTCAACAATCAGTTCCCTCCACACAGGAAGCTGGCAATGCTGCCTCTCTTTCCAAACACAAGTGGTGCAGTTGCACACAGTGCTGATACATCCAGCTTCCTCCCACACCCCTAATTCCAAACACAGAATCCTATTTTTTTTTAAACTTGCACCACTATCAATCTGAAAAACTATGCTAAAGCCAGTGATGTTTCACCAGCAAAAGCAAAACTGCAAGTTAATGGAAAATCAAGTCTTTTTGAAACTTTCTGTACAATCTTTCTGGTTCAACCTGAAGAACATGACTTTTGAAAGGGCCTTAGCCTGGCCTCCTTTCCTAGAGATGCAATTTTGCATCTGTAATCAGTTTAAACCACAATTTAATTACAGTCATAAACCTTGCCAAATACACATCCAAATGTCTGATTTGTGAAGCACTTGGATAGTTAGGTAACCACATATAGGACTTGCATTGAAAGTGAACTTTGAGCCTGGATACAAATGTTAGTACTAAAAATTGAATGTTGTTTCAGTTTTTCAATATTTTATGTTTTTTTCTGTCTTTTGGTTCTTATTTTCTATTTTCTGAAAGAAATGATGGAGTGGCTGATGACCGGGAAAAAACCTATGAGCTCATCATAGCCAGTTAGAGACAGAACTAGCTAAACACTCTACTTGGAATGAACTTGGTTATATTTTTTAGTATCTTTAATGATGATGTTTTTGATGGCTCATCTAAAATGTCATTGTTGGAAGACAAAATACTAATAAAGGAAATTTTCGCTGCAGGCTAGCGGGAGTGGAAACATACAACTCTGCATGACACTTTCACTAGCCACAGATTTACTAAGAAAATGATTGTAAGGCACTACTACATGAAGTAATTTGAAAGTTGAAGCAATAAAGTACAGTGTAAATAATTCAATTTTTGGAGAGAGTGGGGGCAGTTGAGCTTGTCTTAAGTGGGTGGATCAAGCAGATCTATAAGTGGCAGTGGAGGCTGCATCAGTAAAATTCATCTTCTGAAACAAAATGTTTCTTCTTTAGACATGGTGACACTATGTAGAAATAGCATTTCACACAGCAGCTTTTCATATTAAATTTATAAACATAAGAAATTGCTGACTAGAGGAAGGATCCTTTGGTTCATCAAGCCTTTTCTTTCAGTATATGTCATCCTCAACTCCCTGGTTTATCACTATATCCTTCAGTCCTTTCTCTCCTGAGATAAAAATGTCCAGCTGTCTCTTAAACTCATTTAGATTACTTGCTTCACTGGCCAATTATTCCATATGTTTACTACTGTTTCAGGCAGAATTATGTTACTCAATTCCCAGTTTACTCTTGATTTTCTGGATTTGCAACGTGTTTCCAAGGTCTTGGACTACTGATTTTAAGAAGTAATGTTCATCTTTTGCATTGTTAAAATACATATAGAAAATTTTAGTATCCTTAGCTATTCCTCAGTATTCTCACTTATTGTTACTTATCAGTTAGATAAGCAGTCATCTTTTCTATGAACAACAGAAGTAGATCAAGGCTAAATCCATGTCTTCAGCTTTCTTTTCCTCCTGAGTTTAGAGTCTGTTCTTCTTTCAATGAGTCCCTCCAAGCTCTCAAGGAACAGAGGTGTCCAATGACTCCTTGAGACAGGGGTATTCACTCAAATGAATAGGCTCATCTCAGAGGCTGCTACTATGGTTTTTTTTTTTCCTTTGGCAGTGAGAACAGACCTATCCTTTCCGGGTTTTTGTGACAAATATTTTTTTAAAGGGATATATCAAAGGTGAGATATGACAGAAAGTGCAGTGACTCCCAGATCACTTCTCACTTCATTGTAGCATTTTTGCAGTGTCTGTATGGTATCTGTTACCTGTCTGCTTGCTGCTATCTGCTATACCTGTGTGGTAGCTCCTGCAAATATCATTTGGTGTTGCAATAGCAACTGAGATTGCATAGAAAGGGAAGGGCTTCTTGGCTTGACGAAAGTGGGGACAACACATTCTCCCTCTTTGTGAGAAGGGATGATACTCCTTAGAAGCTTATCTTTCATCAAAGACACCTACATATACCTTCAGGTGGAATTTTGTTACCAATTGCTACAAATCTAACCACATGGTTCAGTTCGTGAACCTTTTATAAGCTAAACCCTGCAGGGTTTACATAGCATTACAAGACACATCCTTTAAAAAAACAGGTGCTGCAAATGAAAGTCTACCAAAAAATACCATCTCCTCAAGAATCTGCCCACAGGCTGAAGTCTCGGGTTTGGTTTTGGCTCCGGTACTTTTCCCCAAAATCAGCAGGACTCCACCCTCTCTTAAGGTTTAATTCTGCCTCTCGATGACTGATCTAACTCCTGTTGGGGCTTCCTCATGAAACACGTGAGGTTGATTCTTTTCCTGTTTACATAGTAAACATTAGAAGTAACACTGTTTGAGAAATATCTATCAGAAATCAATAATTTTTAACTTGTAGACTCTTAATTTTCCGTTGCATATTTTAATCATGTTCTGCAGAGGACAATTTAATCTACAGACACAAAGCTTGCTTTTTTACTTGTCTTCTGTGCATTTGTTGAAGCAAGGCCCTTTCCAAGTTCTGGTTTCCATATACTGAAAAACACTTCCCTATAAAAGGAAAAATATCAAGAAATTCTAGGGAAAATTCAGTGAAAATATTCTGAGAAAACATTTTAATGTTTTCCAGTCAGAAGCTATCCAGAATAAACCATCTGCTGCTTAACGTAAGCAAAACCTTCATAGCTATCAGTTGCTTTTTGGAAAAGATCAATAATACCCCAAGCAAGTGGTAAGTAAATATCTAAAAAAGGGTTTGCAACCTTTCTGATTTTCAAAGTTGTAAAACGTTTCCATTGAAGATGTGTAGTGAATTTAAGCAACAGAAGTCACCTGGGACTTTCCTCAGTTTTTACAGACCACTCAGAAATAATCCAGAGATTCCCAGATGGCAGACTACAGGTTGAAAACCACTGATATACAGATATCATTTAGATAATCTTCCCCAGTTTTTAATATTCAGTTAAACTTGTTTCCAAATGGAAGTGTAAGACCAAGAAAGTCATGAGCACCTTCTTTACTTGAGATTTGTCATATATATCTAGACTAAGTGGAAAATTATATAAAGCCCATAAACAAATGGAAATGAAAAATAATCAAAAAGCTGAAAATGTATATGTCTTAAAGGTTGTGCAGGTATTGACATTACAGAAATGCAAGGAAAGACAGATGTAAAAAAGATAGCTGAGTTGTTTCAATTTCAAATAAGTTTAACTTAGGAAAGAACTTAAAATGCATGTTTCTAATTTTTTGCTCAATTTCTCATTATTTCCTATAGGACCATGGCACTAGTGAAGTATGGCATTTAATCCTTATAATATTACCTCCATAAGTTAATATTTTCTGTCTCCAAAATAGGTATTCCTTTGGCATGTTTATTTACTAAACCCAAACATATTTTCACTATATTTATTAAAAATAAATGAATCTGTGAGTCAGTTTGTGAAGAATTAATCTTTAGATTAGTTTTTTCTAAAGCTTAGATTTCAGTTCTCTAAAAACCTAGTGTAGTGCATCTTACCTGCTGTCAGAGTCCTCTCCTATCTGTCTGCTGTCTATCTTCTATCTTCTCTCAGAAAAAAAGAAATATAATTCTATCCCTTCTCATTAAAACCAGTTATTCTTTTTTAAAATGTTACCTGGACCTGGAAATGCCAATTCTGAATTTCAAAGTCATCTCAGATATGTGAGCAGAATTCTTTTCTTAAGCCTCTACACAACAAGTTACAGCATTAATAGTAAGTACTCTACAGTATAATAGCAACCTGGAGAAATGCCTAAATCTTTCACAAGTATTTTCTTTTCCCTTTACAGCTTTTACCTTCTCACTCGAACCACAACCTAACATAGTGCTCAAGCATGGTGCCAACTTCAAGCACAGTAAGTATTCTCTCTGTGCACACAGCATTTTCAAATACACCACATACACATGGGCCTGAACCTATGTCTGGAAATGTGGTTCCAGTTCAAGGAATCTGCAGCCTGATTTCAGAAAAAAATACTGTTATCTAGCAAAGAATTTTAATTATATTCTTAAGCTTCATTCAAAACAATGAGAAAGATGTGTACAAGCGCTTAAGTCTCAGAATACTAGAGCATGTGCTCCACTGTTTAAAATAATTATGAAAAAAAATAATATTTTTTTATCCTATTTTTTTGTCCTTTCTATTCTATTAATTCTACTCATCAATTTTTCTTGTATCTCTTTTCTGCTGCAAATGCTTTAACAGACTGCAACCATAATGCTTATAAAACTCTTTGTCCTTCATTGTCAATTACATTTTTAGCTTCCTTCTGCTGATTTTGCCTCATACATTCAGACTGGACTAGACTTGTTTTTCTCAGTCTTGCCCCTTGCAATTTTTGCCTCACTTTGCAGCTCTGCTCACTTACAGTGGTTTCTTTGTCTTTCCATCAATTGAGATGTAAAAAGGGTAATTTAGGAAGGTGGGAGGATATGGAGTGGGAAGTGAGGATGAGGAAATCTTCTTCAAGAAGTTTTGCCTGTTTTTTTTTACCTTGTCATGCAGCCTTATATAAAAGCAGCCTCTCCTGGCCATGGCAGGCCAGACTACTTTCGCCCCAGCATATTATGGATGACCTTTCAACAAAACAGTAAAGTTGTTGCTTAATTTTAGCCTCACACATAAATTTTATTATCTTCAATAATCACAAGTTAAGGATAAGCATAAACTGACATGATCTGCCAAGCAAGGCTGAGCTTAACAATTGTTCTTAGTAATCATTCTTCATTGAATCATGGCCTAAAGGTTGGCCAGACCAGTCTTCCACCCTACTGGAAAACATCCAAACCTTCTGGTACTATGTATTATCTATCCGTGTCAACTAGTCTGATACCTATTTCTTGTTCACTGAGGAAAAGGCTAAGTTTCTGCCTTTGAGTCTGATCCCTGTGTGCCCCTGTCACTAAATCTTAGCTCAGCACAGCTGAACTGCAACTCTTTCAACAGCTGATCAAATGTGCATATCGTCAAAAGCAATGTAAGCTTCTGGTTTGAACCCACTTAATTATTTATTTTTAAATCGTGTATTTATTTTTAGAACAAAGGTGCTGGGCTATTCGAAATGTAATGTAGGAGCCTTTGAACCCTGTTAGCCTCCATTTTCCAGAAGAGTATAAAATAACAAGGCTACAGATGTGATATTCACCAAATTCCTAGTGAGTAACATCGCCTTGGTGTAAAATCCTAAGCTATCGTTAATAAAGGTAAGGGTTCAAAGTACCATGGAGTTCTCCATAACCTCGAGACCCTGGGAGAAGGAGGGTAAGGCGGGCACTACCATCATTCATGTGGAAGTGGAGCTAAGT